>NC_141046.1:58671194-58963694 GCF_041138505.1 Cibotium barometz | reverse complement strand
ATACATACGTACGTACGTACGTATAATATATATATATATATATATATGCATACATATTATACGTACGTACGTATAATATATATATATATATATATGCATACATACATACATACGTACGTACGTATATGCATATATACATATATCCAGGCATATATACGTACGTACGTACATACATACATACATACATACATACATAGAATATAGATATAGAAGTCATGGACCACGTGCGGTGATGCTATGCCATAGAATGAATTTTCCTACACGTGTATGTATCTCTCTCTCTCTCTCTCTCTCTCTCTCTCTCTCTCTCTCTCTATATATATATATATATATATATATATATATATATATATATATAGAATGAATGTTCCTACACGTGTATGTATCTCTCTCTCTCTCTCTATATATATATATATATAGAGAGAGAGAGAGAGATACATACACGTGTACGAACATTCATTCTATGGCATAGCATCACCGCACGTGGTCCATGACTTCTATATCTATATTCTATATTAACTATTAAGCACCAAGGAGAGGGGGGGGACATGACAAGATAGGGGAGAGTGTATCCACGTGTAAGCCAAGGAGTGAACATTTTATTTTTTATGCCATAGCAACATGCTGGCTGAGGACCCGTATATCCTATATGTGGAACTTAGGAAGAAGTGTAGATAATGGGGTGTTTTCCCTCTTGTATAGAGCCCTTCATGGTGGGTTGGTTAGGAGGTTCAAAAGAGGGAAACATGTATAATTACTTTGGTAGTGTAACAACATCGAAAAAATGTCGCTCTTCATTGAGCCATGTCGTATAATTTCCACGTGTATATAGTCAGGTGTGTGCACACATTTTTTAGAAGCCCCTTTTTTCGAGGGATGCTAGGTCATTGCACCACACACACCACAGATGTTAGGATTCAAACCTGGGTCCATTCGTTTGGACAGGGTAGAATAACACAGGCTAGACCACTTGGGCTAGAGCTTGCTGATGGAGGACCAATGAGTTTTGATTTCCTGAGGTGAAGAGAAAGTGCATATGCCCAAAACATAGATCATCATAAGAGGGTGGAGATAGCAAGACCTTGGCTCAAGCTCAAACCCTATTTACGTTACCTTCATGTGCAGAGAGAGAATCTCACGTGCATCATAGTTCATAATCTAGCCACTACCGTATAGTTCATGCAGAGAGAAAGAACCTCATGTGCATCATAGTTCATCTTTATCTTCATTTGGTACTACATTATTTGTATAACAAATTATAAACCCTATTTATGGTTCCTTTATGTGAAGAGATTATTTTGTGCAAAAAGAAGAAACATCACCCATCATTTTGCTCTCTTTTTGAATTGGAGGTAAATTAATATAATATTGAATCTCACATACATATATTCATGTCCCAAAATGATCGCCAAGCTACTATCGTTACATACATATTAATTGGCCATTTTCATATTTAACTACTTTCTCAGGGATGTTAATCACAATAAATTTGGCTAGATTTAAAATACACACATGGATATCCACATAAAATAGTCTCCATTCTAGTGTGATTTTTGAGGGAGACTTCCTCTCCAACTACTTCCACCAGCACCTTTCAACCCAGCACACTTTCTCCCCTCTAGCCCAACTTAGCTCCTCCCTTCTCTCTCTCTCTCTCTCTTCCTTTCTCCCCCTATCTCCCTCTCTCTCTCTCTCTCTCTCTCCCCCCTCTCTCTCTCCCTTCCTCTCCCTCTGCCACCCTCTTCCATCTCTCCTTTCTTGCCCCTCTCCCTCTCCCTCTCACACTCTTCCTATGCATAATCTCTCCTTCCCTCTCTCTCTCACCCTTTCTCCCTTTCCCACCCTCCCTCTCACTCTCTCTCCTTCCCTCCTCTTCCCTATCTCCCCCTCTTCCCTATCTCTCTCCCCCCCTTCCCCCCTCTTCCTTTTCGCTTTCCCTCTCCCACCCTCTCCTATCTCTCTCTCTCTCCCTCTCTCCCCCCTTCATTTCCCTCCCCCTCCCTCCCTTTCACTCTCCCACCGACCCTCCCTCCCTCTCCTTCTCCTTCTCCCTTTCACTCTCCCTACCGCCCTCCCTCTCCCTCTCCTTCTCCTTTCACTCTCTCCCCCCCTCCCACCCTCTTCCTTTCCTCTTTCCCTCTCCCACCCTCTCCTCTCTCTCTCTCTCTCTCTCTCTCTCTCTCTCCTTCATTGCCCTCTCCCTCCCTCCCTTTCACTCTCCCACCCGCCCTCCTCTGCTTCTCCCACCATCTTCCCTCCCCCCCCCTCTCTCTCTCTCTCCTTCATTTCCCTCTCCCTCCCTCCCTTTCACTCTCCCCCTCTCTCTCCTTCTCCCACCCTCTTCCCTCTCTCTCTCTCTCTCTCTCTCTCTCTCTCTCTCTCCCTCTCCCACCCTCCCTATGCATAATCTCTTCTTCCCTCTCTCTCACTCATCTTCAATCCTTCTCCCTCCCTTTGTCCCCATGTCTCTCTTTCACCTCGTCTCTCTCTCTCTCTCTCTCTCTCTCTCTCTCTCTCTCTCATCTTTACATACCTTTGCGTAGCATTGGATGTGTGTTTATTTTGTGCATTTGTATTTTTGTGTTTGCATGACATTGCCTTCTCTTTATTATCCTTTTGCATGTCAATGCATGTATGTGCCATTATAATACATTGCATTGTATTTTTGTGTTTGCATGACATTGCCTTCTCTTTATTATCCTTTTGCATGTCAATGCATGTATGTGCCATTATAATACATTGCATTGCATTGCATGCATGGCATTGCATTTGGATGTTATTACATATTCATGTCGTTCCATGGTACTACTTGCCCTTCGCATAGTGTTGCATGCCTTTTCATGTGATTGTATATCATTTGAAGCCTTTGCATGTGACTTTATATGATTGCATGTGAGTACAATTGACAAGGTGAATAATGTACACAATTATACATACAAGATAATTTCATTCTAGGAAAGATATCTTGTATGCGCCTTGCATACTGTTTCATAAAAAATAGTGAACAATGTAAAATTATTAAGGTTAATAATTTTAAATTATTATTAAGGTCATGGCATAATTATTTGAGAGGAAGAGGGAGAGCGAGAGCGAGAGGGAGAGGGAGTGTGAGAGAGAACAACATAACATTACAAACTCAGGATCAGAAATACTGCTTTCAATTACAAATAAAACCAAGTTCATTCACATACAACTTCCAAATACAACTCTTCTATCATAACTATTATTCAGTACCATCGAGAGTTCTATGGGCGTCGCTTATCCTCCTCCGAGGTGTAGGCACAAAGTAAGCGAACAACGTTTGTTCCCTTCCACACTTCCTCTAGCGAGAGACGCTCGGACGCATCATTAATAAAACCATGGACTCGCCATATATCAATTAATCCTACCACTTTGGTCTGCACTAGAGAAATATCATTATCACTACTAGGAAGTGGTAAGGATGTGAGATCTTTCCTTGCTTGTGCACCATCTATAGTCTTTTGCACCTGACCTCCACATTGGTAGTCTCCCTAGCGATACGTGCAACAACTTCAATGCTATTTTTTTATGAGGCCATCACAAACAATACTAAGGAGGGTTGTGGGTGGTGTGCTCTACTAAGAATGCTAAGCTAAATGGTGATTAACTAACTTGTATGGAGGTTATCTGTATATTTATAGTAGTGGGAGGGGTGTGCTCTTCTTTTGCACCAAACAAAAAAAGATACCTTTTTTTCTTTTTTAATGTCAATAATAAAGGCATTTTTCCTCAAAATCCTACATCCCAATAAGGTATTTTTCCTCAAAATCCTACACCCCAATAATGAAGGTATCTTTCTTTCTTTTTTGGGGAAGAGCGAGTATGTCATGAAGAACAATGAACAATACAAAATTGAATAGGATAATATAGATGCCAATTGTGGGCAAGAGAAAATTTACTCCCGAAAAGAAATTTCATTTGGATCACATATTGGTTACTCAAAACAACAACAAACGGGAAATGTAATAAGGCAATTAATAATAAAGACAACGCGAATTATAGTTGAAAGAGCAATTTATTCCAGAAAAGTTATTCATCATCCTCTTGGACTAAAGACATCTACGTGCTTATAAGAGTTACAGCAACATTGTTTATTACAATTGATAACATACCATAACTACCTAGGGTTCCTCCACCTATGCGCTTTTATGGGCTACTGTATTCTTCAACTCCTCTCTCAGAGGGGCTCCTCCTCTTCGGCAATATACCCATAACTCTGCCAAGTGCTGATAGTGCTTCCAATCTTCATATTCCACACATACAAATCTCCAGAATCAATAGGCTCATCCGCTAGCATCTTACTCCAAAGATTACAGGCCTCTGTCGTGATTCTCAGATGTTCTATCGCATCTCCGCCCGTTTTGTTGCACAAATCCTTGCAAACTCTATCAAGGGTATCCTTCAGAGTATAGTTGGGGCCATTAGAAGAAGACATAAATGAGATTAAAAAAAGGTTAGTTGATGATGGTGAGGGTTGTTAAGGAAGAGAATGATGGTAAGGGAGAGAGATACAATAAGAGGAAGAGGGAGGCAATAAGATTTGGAAGTGACTACCTACCTGATTTAGAGGCATTGCTCTGCAAAGACTGGCACACCCAGTGTCACATCCAGGATGGTCAAACCTCAGAAGCCTGAAGGCCGAGGATTAGAGTAAGAGCCCGGGGTCATATTTATAGATACACAAAGCTAAAAGCAAAAAGAGATTTTGCATGGGTATATCATAAATTTAGAAAAGTAGATGCATGGTTATTCCCTAAATTTAGAAAATTAGATGTATGGCTATTCCCTAAATTTAGAAAAGTAGATGCATGGATAAGTGTTGTGTGTAAAAAGAGGAATTTCATGAATAAGTAATATATTCAAGAAAATCTACGTAGACATCAACATTGAGAAGGCCTTGAAATAATAAATGAGCATATTCCAGCCATTGACATACAATCACATTGATTGTCCTACTAAAACATTTAAAAAACGAAAAGTAAATAGACCTTGCTAGAGAGTTGATATAAAGGACATTTTATTATTACAACATGAAGGACCTTTTCAAAACTACAATTCAATGTCATCAACAGTACAAGGTCCTTTTCAGATTATTCTCCTATTGTTGAACATTCTCATTAGGTTCTCCTTTTTTAGAGTGGGTTGATGTATAAACATATTATGGTTCACATCTAACCTAAAGATGCGCAAATATACAAAATAAAGGTGCTTGTATGCATATTGGCATTTTTTGTCCATGTGCTGCTGGTCGATAGCCTCCACTCCCTCTGGACTAGCCTCCACTCCCTCTGGACCGACCAGCAGCCCTAAATCATATAAAAGCTGTGCTACAATCATCATCACGTATGATCAACACCAGCCATCGTCGATTCTACCCTATGCACACAAGTAGTAGCGTGGCCATTGACGCATCATTGTTGATCATCATCATCTTGCTGCACGGTGCTCTGCTCCAACGCACGTACATTGGAGATCGGCACCATCCTGCAGCTCTGCCTACGTCACCATTGACTATTGTCACCTTGCTTCATCATTGAGCATCCAATACTCTGTCGCTCGCTGCCCTTCTCCTGGCATATCCTATGTGCAGCACCTTGTACCTCCATTGACAACTTACTTGCATTTTGCAGGTCTTGCTCTGCTGCACACTGATCTTGTGCAGCGCTGCATTCGCATCCTTCAACATCGACATTGCCATCGTTGTCCCTAACAAGTGCCTTCATTTTTACCGAGACCAGCATCTTGCTTTGAATTCGTCTTTGCTTCTTCATCACCAATCTACTACTCAGAGTCACCTCACATCAGAAGGCCTCTTGTCCTGGATTACTTCACCATTATACATACACTCATTCATCCATTTCATGCTGTGTTGATTTGCTCTGATCTCTTGCACATCTGGTCCTTCCATCCTTCTTCCCTCACATGGTATCAAAGCTATCGTGAGAAAAGGGATTGAAGACCTTAAGAGCACATAGCATGGATCGTCTACCCATGATGCCGAAGGACTAGCCTTTGTCACCAGAAGTTGATTCTCCTTGCTCAGATCTAGACCACATGAAGGATGGGACTTCTTACTCATTGGAGAGTCTCATTCAAGGTCTTACATTGGGAGACGACCAGCCTGTCTACACCTACTCACCCTCTACACCTTTGGCATCTTGTCCTTCCTCTCTAAGCTTATCAGACTTCTCTTCCATAGAGGGATACATGCCTACAACCAATTTGCCAATACTGGACCCCGGTATCCAGCCTCATTTGGAGAGCCTTGCTATGCAATCTAGCCAGCCTGGACTTCCATTTGGTTCTTTCTCTCAGGGAGGATAGTTACCACCATGGTCATCCGGAGATCCATCATCATCAACTCAATCGAAGACTGTGTCAGGTTCGTATGTACCTTTGAGTGCTTATGTGCCTAACACTACATGGTTGTCCACTTTTATAGCACATGTTTAGCATATGGTACCAACTACTACCCTCAATCCCTAGAGTAATGTGAACCCGAATTGAGGAGGGTCTAGGAGAAGAGTATGCTCCCAAACTACTGGTGTACAAGGAGGTAACACTGTTTTCTCTTCTGGTTCACCTTCTGTTCCTGCTCCTAATGTTTTTAGGAACACTGCACAACCTCAAGCACATAACCAACCCATGTTTCTTCCTACTGGCGTTGGCATGCAGCCATTATTGGGTGCACCCCCACAAGAACCTACATATGGGTTTTACCCACCAAGACAAGGATCTCTTGACACTATGCCCGTCGGCACTGTGTCGTCACGCAACATTTTGGGGTATCAAGTAGTTTACCAACCCATCATAGGCACTACACCAGTACCAACTTATATGCCTACTCAAGGATTTTTACCTTAGCCAGACATTCCACCTGCGCCCAGTGCCCAGCCTTACTTGATAAAGGGAAATTCCAAAAATATAAACCTAGGATGCAAGCTAGCTTGTTTTGTAAAGCTTGGATGGAGCACACCCCACAAGAGCCACTTAGAATTCAATTCTTCTTCTTTTGTGGTGATCAAGTTTCCCACACATGGACATCGTCAAAGAAGATATGTGAATGCTTTGGCTAGCCCAACCAAATGGGATATGAAGATGAGAGTTCAAATAGGCTGGAAATCTTCAGCGGTAGATTTTGGTTGGATAAAATGGATATGGTGAATGGGGGGTCCGCATCAGATGCTGCAGAAACATTACCAAAGACAAAGGGCATGTGGGCAACCGTTGTATTGAATATCTCAAGGCACATGATAAAACACTAAAGCAAGGTCTCTATTCCTTCTAATAACAAGATTGTGAGGGCCTTGGATTTGATAGGTTTGCTTTATACTAGAGGCATTCCAACTTATCAAACAATTATAATTAGATGAAATTATAAATAATATGCCTATACAAATTCATCTCCTCTAGTAAGAAGGATTGATGTAAGAATAAGCAGTTTTTTCCAAACACTAATTTGAATTGTAAGGTGGCTCTTGAGCTTTTGATATTGAAATGCCTGGAGCACGTTACCCATGGTCATATACATCGTTGTCATTGTCGTCAATTCTTGACACACCACACAAACCCAATCCTTTTCAAGTTCTAGAATCATCGCTTCCATATAAACACCCTTGAAAAAAAGATCATACTAGACATATCCTTTCAAGTAAATGATGGAATCTAACGAGTATGCCCATGGATATCAACTTGATATAGCCTAAGAGATCCATCTCCTGAACGTGGAAACAATCCAATCTGGCTAATCAACCATTCTAGTCTTACTTATCAACCACACATCCCACTCAAATCTTACTTATCTAGTAGTAGAGATGAAAAACTAATTTATATGTGATGAGTATACATATCAAAGTTGTTTAGGGGTGGCTCTTAATGCATTCCACAATGATTTCCAATTTTCAGGAGGTACCATTTCATGTACTGATTGGGTATTCTCTAAACTCACTAAGCCTTTCATGAAGATCTCCTTGGCAAGCTTTTTCTGCATCTTCCACACCCCACATCATGGCCTTTCCATGACCTTTTCTATCACTGTTCTTTTGCATTTTGCAATTTAATATCTTCTCTCCGTATTTGCTATAGGGTGCTTTTAATCCTCCACATGTATTTTCAACCTTCTGTATCTCCCATCACATGGCTAGGTACTTTCCAACAAGAGACAATTCTACATTAAATGGCTACTCCATACATTGGAGGCAATGGTGAAATCATGCTGTATGCCGAGCAAGCTCCACACATAAGGCAGCTCACCTATGATGGCATCCACCCCACCTTTCAGCCCCATTTAGCATTTCGCACACTGCTCCTCTGCTCCCTTGAAGCCCCAGCATTGCCAAGAAGTTCTCTATTAAGGAACCCCCTTAGGAACCAATGGGCACGTTGCTCTTCAACACAAATTTGAACCCTTGGATGTGGGATTAAGATCACAAAAAAAAAAAAAAGAATTGATCTTACAATAAATCTTACAGATTAATTCTTTGATTTTCTGCTGTATTCCTTCAATTTAATGAAGACAATGTTCACAAACACAATTCTTTTTGTGCTGCAGATGCTAGGCGGCGATGATCCGACCCACACGGCATTGTGGATCAAAGTTACGGCTGGGGCAAGTGCAGGAATAATAGGCAGTGCTGTTGCGCATCCAACTGATGTGGTCATGGTTAGAATGCAGGCTCAATCTTTGAGGACACCATTAGGAGGTAGCTTATCTACACAGAAAGCTCAATGATGTGTGGTCAAAAAATCACTCTTTTCAACATTTTAGCCATACAATCAGGTACGATGGATTTGGTTGGGTAGGGCTTAAAGACCAGTACTCTAAAGGTAATTAAATTGCAAGATAGGCAAGCCTATTATCCATTATGTCACTTTTTGGGCCTTGGATAAAGCAGCACCTGTACTATTTTTTACTGGCACAAGATGGAAAAAAACTTAACTAAAACAAATTTGCCTCTGTGACTGCTTTTTTGGCACATGGCTCGTTCTCAATCCCTCACATAGGTTCAACATTCACATCTTGTTCAATTCTAATGCTAGAAATAAGGTGGTTTTTACCAGCAGTAGCAAAGCAGGTATCCTATTGTGATCCCTTATCACTTGTTTTAAGTAAAATTCAACGTATCATTAATGACTTGCTACAACTTCGACAAAAATGATGACCTTTTACTTGGGCTATTGTTATGACAAAAACATAAAATATCATGTGATTGCATAAAGAAAAGATTGTGTAGAAATCAATATGCTGACATAATATATCACAAGAAACTCAGCTCACATCCACTGCCATAATGGATCTAACTAACCACGCATCATACCCTGCCCTACACAAAAGCTCTGTCACCCCAGTTCTTTTAACTAAAAAATGTACAGTTCATAGCTAAAACCGACTCTTGTTTTTCGAAGTGGTTTTGGGAGCTCTTAGGCCTCTTAGTGGGGCTGGCTGCCAAGCAGTAATGATAGTATCTCCCACCTGAACTGGCAGCTACTCTTCCTCAGGAATGGGGGGCGGATAGAAACATGCCGGGGTTTTAGATTGCCAAATTTTCTTGCCCTTGGCTTCATGAGATGAACTCTGAAAAGAGTGACAAAGCAGGAAAAAATAGTTAGCCAGACACCGAGGGGGTGATTCTCAAAGTTGGTCCATTGCTCAAAGGAGGCACGATCCAACAACGGCCCTCGTTATCCAAACATACTGCTAGCACGGAGATGTGGAACAATCCACATTTTGAATCCAAAGTGTTTAGCAAGCAAGAGGCAAAACCTTGGCCTTTTTCATTCACATCACAAAGGACAACAGGAGGAGAGACCCTCTTATCCTTGCCATACTTTTCATGTTCACTATGTTCTTCCCACATCATTTCCTTCGAAGTAGAAACCCCTTTCCCCAACTTCAACATCAGCTCCTCTATTAGAGAAAGTTCATTATCACTCCAGATTGTCTTGTCCTTGCACCAACCTAACCTCCATCCGATATAGAACTCTTCATTTACAACATTCTGCCTCTCAGCTGATTTCAACAGCACCGCACAGCAAAGTCTTTTTAATAAAATGCCACCATTGATGTCTAGATTGCGTATCTGAAAGCATAGGCTTAATGGAGCCAAGCACCCCTGAGATATAGTTTTACCCTCCACCGTCTGTGTATTAACCATTATCTCAACAAATGCCTCAATGCCGACTGGTGGTCTGTATTCATAAGATAAAGCCATCAAAACACATTAGAATCAGAAAAACCTTTCATTTTCTACCTAAATTCTTCTGTTGACATGGTGAAAGCATGTCTTCCCATCTTGTGATTTATGGCATTATGTGGAACATGCATGCATGCAAAACATACATGCATACACGCATACATACATATACTGTATACAGGCAGCATTTACCCTAAAGACAAAATCATTGCGCATTGAATTTAGAACAGACTTACCTGGTACAGAGGAAATGCTTGGGGAGTTCCCATGGAAGACACAGCCACTTTTCCACGATATACTTGAGCATATGCATTCCTCTTGCTAGAACTACCCATGATAGCTCCAGATCTCTTAAATTTGCATCCTCTTGTAGGTGCAATACCTCTCTAACAGCCCAGCTGATAAACTGGACGGATTTCTTCTCCAAAGCAGATGTACAAGAATCCCATTTGGCTATCATTAAAGATCCATGTGCACCGCCAAGCTGTAGTGTAAGGGAAAGAAGCTCAGGCCATTCATCTCCCCCAACTCCATTTAGCCGTTGGTATAGATCATTTGCAACAAAGGCTGCTCGAGACTGCATGGACAGGCTTAAATCGTTCCCTTTTCCCAAGGTTTGCAGGGCTGACAAAGAAAATACAGTGCAAAAAGACAAGAAAGAACAACCTAGTGCAGCCAAAGACAATGTGTTTGCACTTCCCCTGTCTATACCGATACAAGAGACACGAAGCATGTCGAACGCAACTGCTAGCTTCCGGAACTTTGTGGACAACATTCCTGATTTGCTTGCAACTGCTCGAATGCTTGCGATCAATGGCTTCATGGAGTCGTCATCTACTAGTGGTGTGTCTACCATCAAATTGCCGATTGTTTCTACATCAGATGCCTTGAAATCTACACATACTGGCGCTAACAAACCGAGCAACTCTCCCAAAGTACAAACGAATGTGGTCCTAAGACTTAACAGCCATCTCTGAAACTCAAAAGTTCTGTCTAGCTTAACTGCAGCCGCAAGTGAGCTCTCTGCTGAATGAAGACCAGAGAGAGCCCTTGCTATTGCTTCTCCTAAGTGTCCAGGCATACCAGCCTGTGCCATTTCCTTGATATTTGTATCTATCCACATCACATGGGCACCCTCTACCGCTTCAACATTTACACCATTCCATTTCTCACATTCACTTTGTATGTTTGCTTCAGAGGTGCAAACTGCAGCAAGAGCTTTCAGCCAAAAGTAAGAACTTTCCGACTGAGCTTTCTGTGCAATGCATTCCATTAGTGATGAAAAGCTCATCCAAAGGCCGTGGCAGGCAGCATGTGTCACTACTTTGTAAGCAGACCAATAATCTCCCTCCTCCACGAAAGATTCCGCTATATGATTGACCTTGATTGCAATTGCTTGAGCTTCCTTCGATCTTACATACTCTCTTAATTTCAAGAGCAGTGCCAGAAGATCTTTGAGAACATGATGTGAGATATTGGCTGCTGTACTTTGTGATACTAACTTGGTCAGTCTTCTGAGAGTCCTTTCTTCAGACATACATACAAGTCCACAATCTCTAATGCAGAGACAGATCATTCTCAAGAGAAAGGATCTGGCCACAGGTACTTCGGATGATTTTTCTGCATTCTGATCACTTTTTCCAGGCAGTACACTGCTTGCAGGTTCTTGCTTCCAGTTGCTGCTTTCCGTCTGCTGGAGCTTTCTCAGTAAAGCTTCAACCATCCCAGAAAGGCAGTCAACAATAACAAAACCACACTGAGAAGAACCTTGGGCCAACTGCAGTAGGAGCCCACACAAAAACCGGCATCTTCTTCGTAGCTCACTGCCACCAGACATACTTCCATCTTTTGAGATGTCGTTTGCACCTTCTTGCTTGAGGTCTTCAGGATTCCAATGACAGCCAAGTAACGCTACCTGATCACATATAAGCAAGGCAATCCGAGTGAGAAGATCAAGACCATACATTGGTTCCTTGGTATCAGACGTCCCTGGTAACATTTTGGTTTCAGCATCTCCAGGTAGCGAAAAAATTCCAAGTCCCATTTGCACATCTGCAACTTTGAGTACATCTGGTCTCAGTTTATCAACATAGCATACCAGATCTACTAAAAGACTGAGCACGGGTTGCACTTGTGACCAGTTTGGGCGCAAAGCACTGAGTTCCACAACCGACAGTAATCGTATAAAGTGACCAGCATCGACAGCCATGGCACAAAAAGGAAATAGCTGCAACAAAATGCACTTTTGCATGTCAGAATCTAGGTTTGATTAAAAAATACCCACAATTTGGGACTACCCCCACCCATTAAAAGGGGAGATTTAACCCGCCCATCCCTTATGGGCTGGGGGATCTCCCTTGTCTCATAAGAGGGGTTTCTGTCTGTAAAAATCCTTCAACAAAAGAGAAAATTCTGAAGACGTGAAGTACCTTCCTCAAGGCTTGCAGAGCCAAAGCCTTTAGACAAAATGGTTTATCAACATTTTCTAAGATGGAAATCATCATCTCAACAGCCTTTGCTTCAGAGCCAATCCTTCCTGTTGCCTGTTTGGCAAGCTTTATCAGACACTTCAGTGAAATTGCATGCACGATGGCGCGAGGGTCCGAGCAGAGATACGACAACAGCAAATCAACCTACAAAGGTGGACATCCCAGCCCTTCAATGTGAGCAATCAAGGCATCAAACTACAAAATAATTGGCGTGTGGATGGACCCCTTACAAATACAAATGAATAGGTTTTGCAAAAAATCTTTAGACCCAAAAGACCAGGTGAGTAGTCTTTTGTAGGCCCACAATGACTACTCACATCAAAAGACTACTCACATGCCCCTCACATCCTTAGTGGCTTCAACCGGATAGGCTGTACATCCTTAAAGACCGTGTGAGGCAGTCCCTTCCATTAGCATTCGGTGCCTTGTTGGCAACATTCCCAACATTATACAGCACCAGCACCAGTAGAAAAGATGCCAGTCCTTACAAAATGGTTTTTTGATAAACTTGCTTGGTGCGTACCCTTGGTTAAGGCTGGCTGTGTAACGAGCTGGAGCTCTCATGGCTATGAGATTAAGCAGCCGAACTGCCCCCCCTCCACCTCTCCCCCTTCGCGTTCTTCTACTGCCAGTTCCCCCCACTGTGAGGGGTGGCCTTGCAGCATGCTCTGCCCAATTTTTCTGCCCAGACCCACTTCCTGCCCTGTTTTCTGCTGTGACCCCTCCACCCATTTGCACGTTCGAAGTTCCACCTCTCCTCTGCACACCCCCTCCCCTATTCTCTCCGTCTCCCACTCCTCTCCTGCCTGCATGTGTAATGCCGGCAGCCCCCATCCCTTTTTCCCATGTAGCCTCCTCGCCTGTCTCCTCCTTCCAGGTGGTTCCTTTTGCTCGCTGTTCGAGCACTTGTGAGATGTTTTTCAGTCCCCCTTTCGGAGGACTCCACTGCAGCCACTCCAACTTCCCCAACCAAGGCCACCCTCAACCGTCCTTTGTAAGAAGCAGACTTCCAGCTCCTTTCTACCTTGATGGCCTTATCGGAGGACACTCCTTTGGTTTGCAAGATTGTCCACAGCAGACCTGCAAGGGGACACAGTTGGGACCTCCTGCAAGCTGTTCTTGTTGGCAAGCAGGGACAGTTTACCTACATCTAGTTCCTAGGTAATAGCTACACCCCAGTTGAGTTCGATGCTGCCCTGCAGAAAGAGTCATGCAGCACAGCCCCCTCGCAATATGCAATGCCCATGCATATTTCACTTAATGGCACCATGGCTTCTAACCCAACTTTGATCCACTGGCCACTGCAGCTGGCTTCCTAAATTTGCTTCATAGGCCTGCCCAAAGAGTATCACGAGCTTCTCCTAGTGATTGGGTGGCCCTTTGCTCAGATTCTTAAGACGCCCTGGACGGCGGTGGTGAACATAGCCCAAGCAGTGGCGCTTCCAACCATTCAAGTGTTCATCTCATTCTCAAAGAGCCTCCCCTAGCATCTCTCGACCCACCAACTAGATGGATCGCACTTCTTGTAGAGGACCATGGTTTCCAATCTATTCAAACAGTGTTTTGATTGCTGCCAGATGGGCCGCATTGTGCAATCTTTAACCTGACACTGTTCTAGTGATAGGCGACTGGCATAGCACCTATAGGCAGTGCCCAAAGATAGCCAACGACACACTTGCAGCCCCACCCACCTCTTCTTGCCCCTGTCTCGAAACCTCACAACACCCTTGGGCATATGACCGACCCCTCCCCCCCCCCCCCCCCCCCCCCCCCCCCGCCCCCAAAGAAAAAGGGAAAAAAGCATGGGCAAGCCACCCTTGAAGACTCAAGTGGGAGCCTACGGGGCACAGTAGCAACCTTTTGTTGGATATCAATGCTCCACCCTCATTCTGTATTGTCTAGGCACCGGCTAGCTCATGTTTGTACGGCCCCCACTATAAGGAGTAGCTATGGTTGAGTATCAAGGGCGCCCAGCATCCCCGTACTCACACAAGAAAGTGGCCTAGAAGGCCAGATGGTTCAAAGACGGCTTGGATTACATTTGGCACAGTGCCAAATAGGCTACATGCTACACTAGACCGTTATCTCATAATAATAGTCCACACGTGGAGTGGGCGTAGCAATTGCTAGTTCATCTGGATGGGCCGAGTCTACACCATGGACGGTGGCACCGACTATGACCGCGGCCCTACATGGTCACATCACGGCCGCCCCATGTATATAGGCATATATAAATACACGGCCAGCCCCTTCTCCACACAGGTCATCAATCATCACTGTTAGTTTACTCCCTAGCTTCTACTAGCATTCAACCTCCGTCTTAGCAGTAGTCCCTAGCTTCTACTAGCATGCAGCGTCCGTCTTAGCAGTTCCAGATCAACCATCGACGCTCCCTTCACATAGGGGCACACGGGTGTGGGGCTTTGCCATCTATTGTAAATACAGTATTCTTCTCTATCTCTGTTATTGTGCAATTTGAGTTTTAAACTTTTGTGTTGTGAAAGAACTACTTCTTGTGAGTGTTCTCTTGTATATACACCGCACGTTCTGTCCTCTATTGTTTTTCATGGTAGAGTTGCACAGCTAGGGTGAAGCTATGGTGGATCAAACAAATCCATGGAGGGTGTGTGTGTAAAGAGAGAGAGAGAGAGAGAGAGAGAGAGAGAGAGAGAGAGAGATTTGGCAAAGCTCAAGGAGATGTGACAAAGAAGAGTAGAAAGAAAGAAAGAAAGTTATATTAACCTCTACAAAAGGCCAAAATGACCTACAAGATCAAAAGATTACATCATGTCCATGGAATACATCATTATGGGTACTAAAAATAAAAGAAAGGAACAAGAGCTGAAATGCCAAAGCTAATCCCAATACAAAGAGTGTCAAGCTCTCACATCACCCTAAAATATCCCACATAGGGCGCTGCATCATGGTACCCAATGTAGTAAAGCTGAGCCGGCAAGAGGGTGGTGGGAAATGATGACTCTGATCCTCTTGTGGTGATGCAAGCGTGGGCGGGGGCCACGGTGTCAGGGGCGTCGGGCTTTGCATAGCTCAATGGCTCTATCTGGTATCACTCCTCTCAGCGGGCTCCTGCATCAACTGTAGTGGGTGGATCTACTCTCGGAGCTCTAGTCTGGAAGAAGTCAATGAGAGCTCTCTATGCTAGGGTCCTCGAGCGGGTGCAGCTGGCTGGTTTGGGCCGCAATAAGGACTCCTTGTGTTTGCAGAGCTCCAAAAGGAAAAGCCCTAGGCATCTCTGGTCTAGAAAATCCATGATCCTAGAAAGTGTCGAAATCCGTCTGAGAAGATGCAGTGGAACATCCCCCTGATCTCATAGTATACCGGGCATCAGCATATATAGTGGGCCTTTGTCTCAGCCTCTGTATGGCAAAGCTGGCATATCCTGTCTTCTGGTGTAGTTGCCCCCGGCCCATATCGGGCTATCTTCACTCTCAACTTATGGGATGAGGTGCAGATCTCTCCAATCGCACATCACACCCCAAATGACAGATGTGTGTCCATGTAGCGCGAGCGTATGATGAAACCATCCTCTGTCAAGCAAAGAAGATAATCTCTATAGAAGGCCATCTCTATAGAAGGCCATCTTTATCCCCAAGGGCTGAACGGGTGAACGCTAGGTTCTCTGAGTATCTAGTCTCACAATGTCCTTCCTGATGACCCTGTTCAGCTCTGTGCGGCTAAGAGAAAAGGAGGGGGCCTCTATGCTGTACTGAAACGGGGGGAGTGCCCTCATCTGCATGCCATGTATACCGAACCAAGTGCTCACCTGTGCATACCAGGCTCCAGCACTGTGTGTCTCCATCTAGTGCCAACTGTCTCGAGGACTCTAGGGCGAGCCGGGGGTATCTATCTGGTGGGAGCTCCCATAATCTGTGCTAGTACGTCACTGTTTGGAATAGAGCATCTATCACGATTAGTGCAGCCCCCATCTCCGCTCACACAATCTCATGTGGGCCTGTGGCATTGATGGCTTACTCCTAATCATGTGCGATATCATCATCACTACAGGCCTCTCCATCGGCTTCCACCCATCATATACCTCTTTCGTATCTGTCTCACCTGGCTCCCCCCTCCGTCTCCTCTTGTGGTACAAGCTGGGACCCCAGATGGGAGCTCCATACAATAGTGCAGGTCTGACTAGTGTGTCAAATAGCCAAAGCTTCGTCCTCGGCTCAAGAAACTGTATCTGTGAGCACTAAGTCTCGAGTGAGCTCAGGGTTGCATAGCCACGCATCAATCTGGTTTCGGCCGCCTTCCGCATAGAGAACTACGGTCCAGCAAAAGCAATCCCAAGATATACATAAGAGGTCACAAATATATGTAAACTGCAGTGCGGATCTACCTATCCGCTGCGGGGAGGTATTAAAGTCTAAAGATCATAACCTTGGTCTTTCCAAAGTTCACAATGAGGTCCCGGTCCCAAAGTCTAAAGATCATAACCTTGGTCTTCCCAAAGTTCACTGTGAGGTCCCGGTCCTCGCAAAAGGCCCATAATGCATCCAAATGCCCCTGTAGCCCCTGTGGTGATTCAGAGATAAGGACAATATCATCTGCATACAATAGGATAGGTATCAAGACTCCTGCCAATCGTGCTCCTAGTCTTCCCTGTCTGTCTATGTAGTTAGATATCTCATTAATGTATAGCCCAAATAGAGTAGGACATAGAGGGCAGCCCTGTTTCACCTCGATAATCCTCTGTATGACCTCTAAGTCACCCCATGGGGCCTATACTCGGCTAGTGACAGACTCATAGAGTGTGAGGATCCCCCAAAGCATATCTGTTGGTACTCCCATATCTTGAAGTCTCCTCATCGATCTGGCTCGTGGGACAGTGTCAAAAGCCTTGCAAGAATCCACAAAGCAACAATATATCCGATGCCCGTGAGCTCTCCCCTCCTCAATGATCCCCCATAGCGTGAAGATGTGATCAAGTGTGGAGTGTCCCCTCTGGAAACCTACCTACCCTGGTGCTCTGAGTCTCTGCTCTTTGGCCCATCTACTGAGCTCATGCTCCAAGATTGATCCATAAATCTTGGCCAACGTGTGACCGATCATATTAGTCATGTAGTTACCGGGGTCCATGGGGCCACCTGCCTTCAGAATAGGCACAATGGTATTAGAAGACCAACTGGCGGGGGAAACCTTCACATAAGGCCCTATTGAACATATGAACCAAAGTGGAGCCAACACATCCCTCGCATGGGAGAAATGCTCAGCAAGCAGCCCATCTTGATCCTAAGCTCTCCCATTCTGCATCCTGCCAATAGCATCTCTCACCATGCTCAAGTGGAAGGACGAGGAATGGGGGGTACGAGGCTTAGGTGGGCTTGGGAGGGGTGACAGATCTCAAGCGGACATCACAGGACATGGCGACCCGCGCGGACTATGGGGAGTACTTCCTAGCCCTTGGTGGGGCTCATAGACTAGCCATTTACAACGGCCTAGCCCAGTGGCCTGGTTCCAGCTCTTTCACTTGCTACCCCTTCGGACATGGAGCGAGTATAGTGGACTACTTGGTGGGCTCTCTCTCCTTGATACCACTCATCCCGGGCTTTACCATTTCGTCCCGCCCCATCGGTGTCACAGCTGATCATGCATACTTAGCCTTCTCCCTCACACGCCAATACAGTGGCACACCACTCAGCCACCCGATCTACCACATCATTGCCACCCGAGATACCACTTCACCAGGGAGACCTCTTCTGTCTACTCTGCTCGCATTTTCTGCACCCTCTCCAACCTTGATGAGCTTACCACACAGCTTGCAGCCACCCTTCATACATCTGCTGCAACTGCCTTCCCACACACTGGAGCCACTCCTAGACCACCAGGTGGGACTGTTCCACAGAACAGCTGGTATGATGAGAAGTGCCGCGAGACCCGTGTCTGCCTGTAGCGGGAGGTTGCCCTAGGCTCTACCACACTCACCAGCAGGCACGAGCGATCATCCGATGTCTCACATGGAGGAAGAAGCAAGCCTATCTAGCCAATCTCGAGCAGGAGCTGTACCCAGTTATTTCTGGGACAGGACTGCAAAGAGGCCTAAGCAAAATTGTCTAGTTTCTATTTGACATCATCCAATGCATCAATAGATACTTATAATTCAAACTTAAACACACTGTCTAGGGAGGTGGTGTAGGTATGCCATAAGTCGGGTGAGGTGATCGGAGTCGGTAGGCGATGATCCTAAACGTTCGCTGGAGAAGTTCATATTATCATCATAAAGTGGCAGGTATGGAGCCTCCGCACGGGTGGCATGTCCGGATGTGGCTGGTGCAAAGTAGCACACTGCATGATCCTCACCCACATGAACTGTGCATCCTCATCCCATCTGACCACCTATATCACATGCTGTAACTCCCCTCTGTATAATATAGCCACTTCTAGTGCCTCCTGCTGTGCGTGGCTGTGGGCGGTGGACAGACTCCCATCTATATCCCCTAACCTCCGTTAGTCCGATCCATTCAGTCACCCCTCCAGCAGAGACCGAATGCTCTATCCGGATGGACCTCATCCACACCCTCCAAGGATGTTTGGAGCAATTGACGGGCGACTCCAATCGCATGCAATAGCGCCAGGCCACCTTCTTTCACACTTGGAGCCCATGACCTTTCCTCGCCCGAGTGAACACCAGCGTCACATGGCATTACAGGCTCCCAGTGTAGCTTGTCCACCCTCCCCCTCTAGGCTCTAATATGTAACCTTCCTTCAGAAGAACCTGCCATGGAGGGATTCACCCCCCCCCCCCACCCCAACAGGTCCGTCTTTCTTCTACATTGTACATGTTATCTCCTCGGAGGGTTGCAGACCTCTCATAAGTGGGCGTTTTTTCTTTACTAATTGAAGGATCTTTAAAACTTGCATAGTACGGTACCCCCTTGTGGTACTCGGGTGTGTGTGTGGTTAGTATGGGGTGTGTGTGTAGTTGGGTGAAATTCCCGTGTGCGACTAGGAATGGAATAAGACCTCATTGAAAAAAAAAAAAAAAAAAAAACTTGCATAGTACCAAATATCGGCATGCTGCTATATTATTGTTCCTGCCTTTAAAAAAAGGCTGGCAATATGGCTTAGCTAACTCATGCCGTCATGCAAAGGTTCCGCATTGTGGACCCTAGAGATGCGATAAAGAAAGAAATCAAAAGGCTCAGTAAAAGGGAGACAAAGTCCATGCAAAAGTATGCAAAGCCACTTTGATGAGGACCAGAGGTCTAGAGAAGGTCTGAGGGTTTTCACTCAAGCTGCTCCAATGGCCCAGGGACCAATGGAACTGCAGGCCATCATAGCCACACCAAAGAAGAAATTCTTAGAGCTTGACAGTTATTTCTTCTCCCTTGGCTCACTGCTCAAGAGGAATGTGTAAGGAAGGTGACCTTAAAAGTGTGGAGCAAAAGCCTAAGTGCTCAAAATTGTAGTGGAGCATCCTCAAAGTAACCCATACCTACAAATCCAAAAGGAGATATAAAAACAGGAGATTGAGAGTTAGGGAGAATAAACCTGATCAGCAAGTATGATACTAGATTTCGAAGCCAGATTTGAAAGTGCTTCTAGTGTAGCAACCACAACTTTCTCCAGTGGCATTCTCAGCATTAATGCTTTTCCTGTCTGCACCAAATAATTTATATCTGTATGAGCAAGTACAAAGGTTGAATAGCTCGCATGCTTTTTGAAGCAAATACTTGAAGGCCCATTACACATATTGCCCACCTTTTGCAGGGAGGCCGGTTTGATTGCCCTCCTGAGGAGTTGTTCCTGCCCGTCATCAGATTTTCTGACAGCGAGGATAGGCCAGCAATATCCGTAATGGGCCTTAAGTAGACTTAATTTTGATGATCTGCAAATACAATTTTTTAAAGCTAACCTCATGAGCCTTTAAAGAGACTGACATCGAAAGATGCATCTGAGCAAAAACACGAATGGCCTGGATTCTTGCTTTTGGAGCTGTCTCCATAGCATTCACCAGATCACTTATGTGCTCCAGAGCAAGTGATGAAAAATGTTCCGAAACTTCACAAAAACAACCCACTGCATAGAGTGCTGCATGGACCTGCAGTGAGCTGGGACATGTTAAAGTAAGCAGATTGTCAAGGCCTTAATACCTTAATACCTTGATCAATGTAAATCTTTACCTTCCAAGGATAAAAGAAATGTTAAGGGATTAATGCAGAGAGTCAAGAAGACATTAAAAAAATAAAAACAAAAACTCACTTCTTGCTCATATGGTGAGTATATAGCTTCCAAAATAAGCCGATGCATGTCACTGCTATCCCTAGCAAGATCAGCTAGACAGCCAATCACCCATAGAGCCAATGCTCTGGCCATGTGATCTCCACTTCCCATGACTGACTTCACTCGCTTTAGCACCTCCATATGATTTGGGATCCTTTCTTTTGTTAGCAAACCTTTTCCATTCGCCTTTTTGTTGCTCCTTTTCCTACTCCTCATCTCTAGAAATAAAACCTTCAATATACAGAACCTTGTAAAATTATTCCCAGTTCTGAAGGCCTCCATTAGGTGCATCATAATAGCATTTGTGAATGCTTGTTCTTGCCCTGGATCCAACTTAAACAGACTAGCTGTGCTTGCTGACACAGGAGGCTCCCTGCTCCACTGCTGAAGTCGAAGCCCCAACTTCAAAATAGCCTCCCATTGAGAACCTGAAACTTACAAAAAAAATGCTCTCTCTCTCTCTCTCTCTCAAAATTGTAAAGTGGAATCACACCAAAGTTTCACGACAAGGCAATCATACAATACTCACTAAAGACACCAAAATATGGATCACAGAAGAACTGACCCAATGCAACTCAGGCAGATGCCTGTAGAATTAGCCAAAGTCCGTGCAGCTCGCAAAGAAGGAAAGTGGGCAGTCTACTACAAGGGTAGAGGCCTCATTGAAGATTTCCACAAATCCAAACCAAAACCCAAACTCTGAGTTGCAGTAAAAGAATTTAGCATCGTAACCTTATTAGATGATAATAGAACTTTTGTTTTGAAGTTTTTCTTTTGCTGGCCCAGACATTTGGCTTAAGACCTTCATGGTCTTTGTACTGTGTATTTGGTCTCATAGGCCATTCTGGCCTTTCGTCGATGTTAATCTCTCTCTCTCTCTCTCTCTCTCTCTCTCTCTCTCTCTCTCTCTTATAGCTGTTTAGTTGTAGATATTATACACTTTTGTTGTACCTCAGTAGGAGTATTTTCCTTTCATAGCTGTTTAGGACTTTTTTAGTCCTTTTTGTCTTACTTTTGATGAGACACCATCAGCTGTGTACTATGTTTTGGTCTCATAGGCCACTTTGGCCTTTCGCAGATGTCTTTCTTTCTTTCTTTCTCTCTCTCTCTCTCTCTCTCTCTCACCTTCATAGCGTACCCCCCCCCCCCTCACTATATTCACACCCTATAAGGGTTTCTGTTTACCTTCCATTTCCAGTTTCATTTTCTAGGTGCCTGTAGTATCATCTTTATTTTTCATTTTCTGGGTTTTTTTTATCCAGACATTGTATCAGATCCACCATGATGTAACTTTTGGTCTCATAGGTCATTATGGCCTTTTGAAGACGTTAATATAACATTTCATTTCATTTATCTCTCTCTCTCTCTCTCTCTCTCTCTCTCTCTCTCACACACACACACACACACACAGCTAGCATAGCCAACTCTTGGAAGCCCTCACACCAACCAGAGCAGGATAGTACACCACCATGCCAGACATGCATTGTCCACCTGCATATGTGGTGTTGGGAGAAAGAAAGAAACATATATTAATGTCTGCAAAAGGCCAAAATTGGCCTATGAGACAAACTAGTACAATGATGTTCCTCCAGTCATCAAGAGGAAAATGTGGAGTGAGAATAAAATGTACAAGTATGACAACACAACCATAGGGGACTCAATGGTGGTGTACAAACGAGAGGGTGTGGATGGAGTACTAGGGCTACTAATGCATCTCTATATGCTGAAGGGGTGATACAAGTATGATATGTTATCTACTCCTAACTCCATCGAGTCCCATAGTCTGGGTACAATATGTCATACATCCGATCTGAGGATGCCGTAAATGGCTAGAACATGCGTCCTGGATCAGAGCGAAAATGTGCCAGCTACTCCTCGACCTCCTGCTCGTGTCGAGACCGGATGGCCGCGATCTCTCTGTGGTGTAGCCGTGGTGTTTGGCAGCCGGCTACTCTGGGTCGTCACCTAGCTCGAATCTCCTCCGCTCGCTGAGATGTCACTCCCAATGTGTGTGGCACAGATTCTTCAGAGAGCTAGATGCCCCCGAGCCTCTAGATCTGGACCCTCTTCTCACCGCTCCAGATCAGGGACATACTCCAGCACCATAGAGCAAGCAGCTCCATCACAAGAAGTTGGCATTGACACCATCTATTCATCTCTTTATGAGGAAACCGCATGAGTGGTTGGGTTGATTCCATTGTACATGTAGAACTTACATAGTACATGAGTCCTATTTTTGGGTACCTAAATCTTCCTTTGTTTTGTTGGCATACAGTTACTCCCAGATCACATGTTCTACTTTTGGTCTCATAGCATAGTTGCATGAAACAAAAACGGCAATGGCAACGGCTGACCTATGGGAAACGGCAATGGCTCAACCTAGGAAACGGAAACGGCTAGGAAACGGTCGATGTATGATACAGAATATGAGAAAACTAATAACTAGGGAAAAGTTTGAGGAGTACACTACCATAATTTGAAATAAATAGTGAGCAAAATTTGTAGAAAATCACTAAGCAAGCACTAGATGAGACAAATCAATGGGTGATTTTTTATTGGAGATTAGGAAGCGGAGAAACAGAAACGGAAACGGCGAAACGGCGTTTCCGCGTTCTGGGCTAGGAAACGGCCGTTTCCTATTACTCTGTCTCATAGACCCTTTGGGTCTTTCATAGACAGACGTCAATAAAAACCTCAACATGGCTGAAACTCTAAAGCCTCACTGTGCTGCCAATGCAATAACAAACCCTAAGCTTGCGCAACTTTCTGTCATGGTCTTCTGATAGAAAGCAATCTGTTTTGCCGCTGCCCCAGCTGAATTTGTGTGGCTCCAGGATGTTGTATGCTATGTTCTAACTTCTCTGCTTTGGAGGTAGAGTGGAGAGTGATGATGAATGAGAGGTTGAGGGGACCTATTTACCCCCCCCCCCTTCCGGGGGCCCATCTGGTTGGTCAGCATAAAGGGAAAATCAACCCTTTATTTATTCTAAGGGCTTGTCTCACATGTCAGCCTCCACGTGAGCCCGTGGGAGTCTGGCCATACTGTTCTTGGCTACTCTATGCCTGTCGACAGCCTCCCCATACCTGTCCGATCTGACTTGCCCCTGACTTTGCCCTAACACACCTGCCAACAGTGTCCCACATTTCCAACAGTGTTCCACACTAGTGTTGGACTATGTTCATCTCCAGCATTTATCCTATTTATTGCACCATTTATGCAGCATATTTATCTGATGTATTTTACTCAGTTGTGGGTATTTTTTCCCACATTTTTAGGCACTTTTCCTGTAACTTGGTTGAACACAATGCTAATCAATACACTTAAATACACCAAGATTTAATGGACAACATGCTCAATACAAGAAGTAATTTGCTGAATTGACAAGAAACGCACAATGAGCCGGAACGGCCGGCCCCTCCCTCAAATCAAGTATATTGATCTTGGGAGAAATAAGTACATAGTATCATGGGCATTTCTAACCAGATTTCCATACCAATGCATATGAATACAATATTGCAAACAATGTGATTGTCAATGTAGACTTGCAACTCACACTACTCTCTCAAGTGCCCATGTTTCCTACCATCTACTCTCCATTGTTCCACCAACACATGGTAGCAACAATCTGCAAGAGAGCACGTAGGACAAGAGAACACTACATAGGGTATGTGAACCTGGAGCCTTACTCCTCCCTCCTGCTACTTGCTTCCATATTTAAGCATCGAATCTTACTAATCTCATATACAAGTAAGGAGCTGATCGATAGTATCTCGAGGAAGAGGTTTGGTGAAGAGATCAGCAAGGTTGTCCTAAGAAGGACAATACTCCAGTGTAATGATGCCATCGACAACCAGCTCACGAACGACTTGAAAGTGGACCTTAATATGTTTGGTCCTGCCATGGAAGGATGAAGTTCAAGCCAACGCTAGGGCACTCTAGCTGTTCGTAAGAATACGGATCGGAGAATCCGAGAGTACATCAAGATTGCTCAACATGTGGAACAACCATAAGAGCTCACAGCAGGTATCCAGATAAGCACGATACTCAACCTCAGTAGAAGATAATGAAACTGTATTCTGCTTCTTGGATCTCCAGTAAATAAAAGTGAAGCAATAACCAAAAGTGGATCGTCGAGTATCCTGATCACCTGCCCAATCAACATCAAAGTATTCAACAAGCTCATTGCCTCCTCTGAAAGAGAGAACATAGTCCAAGGTACCGGATAAGTATCGGAGAACCCTCAGAGCGGCCTGCCAATGAGAACGTCAAGGAGCAGAAGAAAACTGACTGAGAACACTAACACTGTAAGAAATGTCACGCCTGGTGTAAGTCAAATAATAAGAGAACCAACAAGCCTCTGGTACTGTGTACTCTCTTCGAAGAGGGGAGAGGGATCATCATGGAGTTAGGATCCATCGGACAAGAAATTGGACGGCACTTGGTCATCCCAAACGTCTCCAGGAGCTGTTGCAAATATCTGTACTGGCTAAGAAACACTCCATCAGAAGACTGATTGACCTCCATCCCAAGAAAGTAGTGGAGGAGTCCTAAATCAGTCATCTCAAAGGTGAGAGCTAAATCTCACTGGAGGTGTTCAATCTTGGTAAGATGTGATTCAATGATCAATAAATCATCAATCTTGGTAAGATGTGATCCAATGATCAATAAATCATCAACATATAACACAATCAAACAGAGCAAAGCATCCTAAGCAAAGACATAGAGATTGTTGTCTGCAAAGCATGTCCAGGGGAAAGAAAGAATGCATCAACCTTATCATACCACGCCTTGGCTACCTATTACAAACCATAAAGGGCTTTGTGCAATCTGTACACCTTACCCTCATGTTCGGGAACCTGAAAACCTTGATGTTGTTCAACATACACCTCCTCATGTAAGTTACCATTAAGAAAGGCAGACTTGACATCCATTTGGTAAACCAGCTAGTGCTCATGAGCAGAAAGAGCAAGAATTGTCCGGATGGTGGTGCATCTGGCTGTAGGAGCAAAAGTTTCCTCATAATCCACACCCTCAATCTAAAAGTACTCCTTCCTAATCAATCTGGCTTTGTGTTTGTCCAGAGATCCATCAACATGAAACTTGTTCTTAAAGACCCACTTGACCCCAATGACCTGTCGATGCAGAGGCCGGTCCACAAGCTCCCATGTACGATTTCTCTCAATGGAATCAATCTCAGCCTCCATGGCTGCCCGCCACTCAAGAAGAGCAAGAGCCTCTTGCTTTAGCTGTAGTACGCTCATATGATTGTATCACTGTACTCATCAGGGGTGACATTATAAGAATGACAAAGCTATTGTAATCTCCGTGCCCGTGTCAAAGATTGTGCTGAAGAATCAGCAAGCTGATGAAGTTCCATATCCGAGGGATGAGAATCATGAACAGTGATTTCCAGCCATCGTGGAATCTTGGGGGCAATCCTCCATTGCACAGGAGCAGGAGGAGTAGAAGCCGGGGTAGGAGGAAGTGGGAGTGGAGAGGTAGGGGAAAAAGAAGTTGATGGTGGAGAAGGTGGTGGTGGAGTTGGGGTAGCCGAGGAAGGAGGAACCGCAATGGTAAGCTCGGGATAAGAGCGAGAATCATCTGAGGGTTCAACAAAGTGAACATCGCGGGAATCACGAAGGATCACGACTACGGATCCCATAATCTATTAGCTTTGGAATGAGAGCTATATCCAAGAAATTTGCACTTCCTCGACTTGGGATCAAATTTGGATCTGTCATGATCAGGGACATGAACATAGGCATCACAACCGAAAACCCTGAAATGAGAGACAGAAGGTTTCTGTCTAGTAAAAGCCTCCTCTGGAGTCATATGAGAAACCACCTTTGTAGGAGAACGGTGATGATGTAAACAGCGGTGCTCACAGCTTCTCCCCAGAAAGGAGGAGGAAGATCAGAAGAAGAAAGCATGGTACGAGCCATCTCTTGAATAGTCCAATTCTTGTATTCAACCACACCATTCTGCTGAGGAGTGTGAGGTGTGGAAAATTGACAGCTTATACCTTTCTGTGAGCAAAAATTATGGAAGGCTTTGGAGATGAATTTTTTTCCATTGTCGAAGTAGATTTGTCGAACCTTCTGTGTGGTCTCAATCTCGACCAAAGTCACCCACTCTTGGAAGCGGGAGAAAGCTTGAGATTTTCCTACCAAGAGATAAACCCAAACTTTGTGTGAGTAATCATCAATAATGAGCATAAAGTACATGGCTTCTCCTTGGGTAGTAGTCCGCATGGGGCCGCACAGGTCCATAAAGTACATGGCTTCTCCTTGGGTAGTAGTCCGCATGGGGCCACACAGGTCCATATGAATGAGCTCTAGAATATGAGAAGCCCGATGAGTAGCCTCGTAAGGAAAGGCATCTCGGTGTTGCTTGCCATGAAGACAAGCCACACAAGTGGAGTGGGAAGGTTTCAGTGGTAAAAGACCCTCAACCATTTGTTGAGAAGACAATAAATGCAGAGAAGTATAATTAAGATGCCCAAAGGGAACCTGCCACAAATACGTATCCACATGAGCTACCAAGGCATGATAGCAGTGAAGAAGATGCAGCAAATGAGATTGGGACTCAATCAAAAGGCCACTAAAGTCCTTCAACTGATAAAGACCACCTTCCTAAATACCTGTGGCAACAATTTGCAAGGTGTTGGTGTTGATGATCTCAAGGACAAAACTGTCAAAGCAAACACCATATCCTTTCTCCGCAATCCGAAAAATTGAGAGGAGATTGCTGGAGAGCTTGGGAACATGAAGCACATCCCGAATGGTAGAAGGTTGACTCGAGGAAGAGTTAAGACGTACATTACCAACCGAAGAGGCCTCCAAGTTGGAAGCATCACCAATGGACACCGTCAAAGAGTTGGGACATGTCATGAAGAATGGTCCTGTCAGGAGTCATGTGAGTAGTACACCCACCATCAACCACCCAATCTGTAAGACGTGAGGTGGAAGGAACAGGAGAGTCAAAGGGAAGCTCGTCAATACCAATGAAGACGGTCTCCTTAGTGGAAGAGGATTTTCGAGTTTGATTGGTGGATGAAGAGGTTTGATTGGGGGGTTTCTTAGCAGAACCACCTCCTCTCTTCTTTTGGCGACAATCAAGCTAACTGTGACCTTTGAGACCACAATAACGACAAGTAAGCTCTATGAGCGGGATTGTTGGCAAGTTTGTGATCACCTTTGTTGCTCGTGGAAACCTTGGACTACCATTTGCTTTTGCCCTTAGCCTAACAAAGGGTCTCGGAAGTACCCTGGCTGGTCTTCTTTCTCATGGCCCTATCCAGAAGCATGCCAACAATGGTATGTAGATCAAAAGTAGAAGGAAGAAGTGACGTAGTATCACAAAAGCAGAGAAAGTCTCAGGCAATTTGGCAAGAAGACGATTGACAAAGTCCTCGTCAGTAGCTTCGCTCCACAAATAGACCAATTGCTTCTGAATGGTTATGAATTCTGTAACAAAATCCATGATGTTAGCAGTATCGGCAATCTTCAAGTTGGAGAGCTGATTCTCCAAGGCTACCTTCTAAGCAGAGTTCTCACGGTGATACCTCCTCCGAATGGTATCCCACAATTCTTCTGCAGTTTCCTCATCATTGTCATCAAATTGACGAGCAATAGAGGGTTTTATGTTGAAGAGATAAAGGCATGAGCCCTTGCATCTTTGTCAGCTCAGGCATCAATCACAGCCTGAGGAGAAGTTGCATCAGGAGAGGCATCAGTACCAGAAACAATACCCCATAGCCAATGATACCGAAGGAGAGTCTTCATCTGTAGTGCCCAATCAAGATAATTGGTTCCATCTAAGATGGATTCCTTGGGAAGTTGAGGAATGGATGAAGAGATGACAGTCGGTGTAGAAGCCATGGAATCCTCCTCTTGAATTTACAGTGGAAAGGCTGCAAGTAGGTACCCGGGGGTTGCCCACTCCTCACTAGACGCTAGGTGAGGTGAAAGAAAGATGTAGAACTGTACTCCTACCGGAGATCAAGGCACACGGGTGAAGACAAGAGCCGACACGATGCACGATGAAGTAAGGGAGGGAAAGGCTAATGGAGCAAGTGCACGATGGGGTAGGGACAAAATACACAACAAAACCAAAAAAAGTGCGACTTGCATTAAGTGGAGAGAGATCGGAATGAAAAACGCATAGAAAGGAAGCTGCATAGAAAAAAAACACAAGTTTTAGGGTTGGCCAAGATGAAGGAAAGAGACTGAAAATAAACGAAGGCTGAAAACTCTTCTTGCTGATCTATGGTAGCACAAGATCTCTGATACCATGTGAGAATAAGTGAATATGAAGTGGAAGCAAGTAGAGATCAAACAAGAGAAAGTAGACAGCCAAGATCTGAAATGTATTGATTGAAGTATAAATGAACAATGTCCATGCTTATATACATATCTGTAGAGCCACTCGGCTGTAGCAAAAAGCTACTAATATGGCCAAATGGTAAAATGCTTAAAAAAGTCTAAGTCTAAGCTATAAAATAGCTGAAAAATATGGGAAAAATCCCTAATTACATCAGATAATATCTGGATAAAAAGTGGCATAAAATGGAGTAAATTGGGCTAGAGATGACACGTCCAACATTATGCAGCATATTTATTTGATGTAAATTACTCAGTCGTGAGTATTTTTCCCCACATTTTTAGGCACTTTTCCCCGGTCATAGGTATTTTTTCACCAGTCGTGGATTCCTTCTACTGCGGGTTTCTTCTATTGACCGACTTGGCTATTTGTGCTATATATAAGAACAGGCTTTTTGCCATTGTAGCGCTTGACAGTGCAGTAGTAGCGGAAGGATCAATGGCAGCAGGCGAAGCAGAACCCACGACGCACGATGTGAGCACCACACCTCGGTAGCAGACGTGTGAAGGCGACAGACTATAACCGTTGTAGAGCCATTGCCAAGATCAAGAAGGCACTGCTTAAAAAGGGTGACCAACTACTGCAGACATGATGATGCTGAGAGTATGAGAGTAGTGAGTGCCGACTTACTGTCGGTGTAATGTGTAATGAAGTATAGCTTTGTAAACTCTCATTATTAGTTGACGCTTATTTCATGAAGCTTGTAGCATGTTGAATCTGGCAAGTGTTCATCTGTACTAGATATCAGTTCTGTGTTACTCTGTAATTCTTCTGAAATGAAATCAAGAACACACTTGCCATTGCTTCTCTCTTCTGTGTCACATAGTATTTTGGGATGTCTGAGTGTGTTGTGCTTTTTATTAATGGTACATGCTGTGTAAGAGAGAGAGTGTGAGTGTGACATGCAAAGGAGTGACGCAGAATAAGAGCTGGGAAACACTCTGCATGAGCGTATCCAGCTGAGCGGAGTCTGTAATGTTCCTCATGACCATGTAAGGGTTGGTGTTTTGAATCCAAAATTTTTGACGGGAGTCTACACGTCTCCCAGGGCATTGCCTGACTAGTTTGATACACCAGACTGCTATCTTGCCATTCCGCTATTAGGGAAAACACTAAGAAACACCTGGCAATCCTACAGGGGAACAAAACCTCTGCTGGGGAACAAAACCTCTGTTGGGGACCAAAACCTCTGCTGGGTAGCATTCTACACCAGTAAGCAAGGGATAGTGTAAATCCTCTTCAAGCAAAACCACGATGAAACTACAACATGAAAGAAATTTTCCGAAAAAGTCAACATAAAGAGCTTTTCACCACACGACCCGACCAGATTCAAGCATGTTTCACGTGTGTTCGTGAATCTAAAGAGGGTAAAAAGTGATGCCTTCCAAGAGACCTTCTAGGAAGCTCGCAGCAAGGAGTACTTCGCACTGTCATAACCAAGAAGACAGTACGGAAACATCTGCTAACCCACACGAGCAAGAGGTAGCATTAAAACTTAAGTACATCTTGGACCAAGAAAAGGAGTACCAAGAGCGAGAAGCAGTGCACAATCCAGGTCCGGAAGATTTAGAAAGGGTGGAGCAACCAAACCAAGAAGAAGAACCACAAGGAAACCCCCGAAAATGGTTCAAGGGAGCCATAGCGTCATTAGCCAAAAATTTCCCGGTGTTCTCAGGCGATAAAGGGGAAGATACAGATCTGCATGTGAGGAGGTTTGAGCAATACTGGAAAGTGACCAGACCTCAAAATTTAGAAGAACCAGAGTTGAGTGAAATCCGCAGAGATGCCTTCATGAATACCTTCAAGGACAAAGCCACAGAGTGGGTGTCAAGATATCAAGACAACCATTTCCACACCTATGAAGAAGTCATGATTACCTTTCTGGGAAGATTTCGCAAAATAAAGTCTGCAACTCAACTCTGTGATCAAATGAGAGAGCTCTGACAAGAGGACATGGATGCGGAAGCTTATGTAACAAAACTGTTAAGATGAAGACTGAGAGTGGTGGAACAAACCCGACCCTCGATACAAATAGTTGCCGATTGGTTTGTCTAAGGGCTTAAGCCGGACATCCACACAGCAGTTAGCATAAAGCAAGCAAAAACTGAAGAAGAATTCAAGGAACTGGTGGAGCTGGCCAAAAGGCCGAAAAAAGAAATCGAGAAAGGAGACAAAAAAGGAAGCCCAAGAAGAGTGTCACCACTAAAGAAGACGACTCAAGCGACTCCTCGCAAGACACTCCAGTGGCAAAAACGAAAGACAAAAAGAAGAAATTCAGGAAGACACCAGCAAGATCCAGAGAATTGATGTAGCAGATGAAGCAGCTGGTGCAAGAAATGAAAAAGGGCAAAGGCGCATATTTCCGGAAGAATATGTTCTGTTCCCAATGCAAGCAGAAAGGTCACCTCAAGCAGGAATGCAGTGTACCTCCAACTTACTCTATTTGTAACATGTACAACCACAGTACATGGAACTATAGATACAACATGAAGAATAGAGCTCCTATGGTGAACAACATAGAGGGAGCGGAAAGAAGACCCCCTGGAATGGGAAGTTCTGGGAATAGAGGTTGCGGAAATTTTTCAGGGAGAAGAGACCAAGGACGTTCCAGAGGAACCACCAACTTCACATGCTACTATTGTCAACAGTCTAGACATACCAAAGCAGAATGTGCCATGAAGAAAACGCATGATAAAGAAAGACAAGCGGAATTGATGCAGCTCGAGAAGAATCCGCCAAGTGCCAACATGATGCAGACAGAGGACACGCAGTTAGAGGTTCATGACATCCTAGTAGTGACAAGGGCTAAGGCAAGTGAATTGGGTGTGGTAATAACTCTGCTTGGTGATCAAAACTCACCCAAAGGCTGCAAAAAGGCAGCTGTGGACTGGGAGCAACAGGAGAAGGTGAGAATTCAAACTGCTAGAGAAATAGAAAGAAGGCAAGAAAAAGGAGGATGACTCAAGAGAAACCACTGAAGATTTTCCAAAAGCAAATGGAAGCAAGCATGCGAAGCACTTCGACAAGGAATGCTTGAAAGAACACCTAAAAAATGCTGACTGGTTGCAAACAAATGTGATGTCAATGCTACTGGATAGACAGGTTCAGCTAAAACAAGTATTGGATTTATGTCCACAGTTCAAGACCAAAATTCTAATGATAGGCATTGAAGGACTGAGTAAAGAATTGAAGCACACGGTAAAGGAAGAAACCCCGGGATGTGGCAATATGCATGCAGAAGAACCACCGGCATCCAAAGATGATGAAGTGGCCAAAGTCACAATTCAACTCAACAATGTTCTCATTAATGATGCAGTGCTGGATGGAGGGTCCAGAGTGAATGTTGTCACTGAAGAAACCGCATTAGGATTGGCCCTCAAGTGGGAGCCCATTCAATTCAACATAAGAATGGCTGACAACAGGGTGGTGGTACAAAAAGGAATCATAAAAAATGTCTCAATGAGGATCAAACAAGTTGACTTCAAGGTCAACTTAGTAGTTATCACCACAGAAAACCACACCGGGTCTTACCAAGTATTATTAGGAAGGCCCTAGCTGAGACATGGAAAGGTAAAACAGGGTTGGGGCAAGAACAGAATCACCATCAGAAAGGGAAAGCGGAAGGTGCATGTGGATTTCACTAATGCAAAGAAACCAGTGAAACTTGGTCAGAGGCCAGTCCATGTCGAAACTTTCAACATGTCAGAAGGCTTTGATGACGATGAAGAGACCAAAATACTCCGCGAACATCCAGATCGGGTGCTCTTGTACATGATAAATGTGGGGGAAGCAATAAGGCATCATGCAAAAACAAAGGGCGGAAACGTGGAAGTGGCAAATGATCAAATAAAGAATGCAGAAGCAAATTTCGAAAAAACAGAAAACTCAAATCTAAGCAAAACATTGCACAAGAAAGCCTCGGAAGAAATTAAGTGGGCCCGGAATCTAGAGCAAGCAGAAGAGATCCAGGAAATCCGGGGATAAGTGCAAAAGCAAAAGAAGAACCAAGAAAACAATGCCACAAAAGTCAGGCCGGACAAGTTACAACAGGTCAATCTAGGGGAAGAAAAAGATGAAAAGCATGTGAAAATCAGTCTCGAGTTGTAAGAAGAATTCAAACAGGAGTTGGTATCCTTACTGAAGGAATACCAAGACGTCTTTGGATGGTCGTATGAAGACTGACCCTAAATTTTTCCAGCACAACATCAACCTAAAAGAGAGAGCTATACCTGTCAGACAGCAAAGGTCAGAATGAACCCAAACTATGTAAACCAAATCAAAGAAGAAATTAACAAACTATTGAGGGTCGGTTTCATCGTACCAGTAGAAAAAGCCGCCTGGATATATCCCATTGTGGTAGTTCCCAAAAAGAATATGAAGATCAGAATATATGTGGATTACCGCAAGCTAAATGCAGCAACAAACTCAGATCCCTTTTCGCTTCCATTTACGGACTCCTTGCTAGATGAAGTAGCCAAAAAGGAGATGTACTCGTTTTGGGATGGTTTCAGCAGGTACAACCAAGTCAAGATAGTCCCGGAAGACAGGGAGAAAACAGCCTTCATCACAGAGTGGGGTGTGTCTTTGTGGCAACTGTTATGATGTTTGGCTTAAAAAATGCACCTGCCACCTTCCAAAGAATGGTGCAGGAAATCTTCTATGACTACCTAACAGATTTCATGAAAGCTTTTGTGGATGATTTCAGTGTGTCCGGAGATAAAGCTAAACACATCTATCATCCTAGGTTATGTTTGCAGAGATGCACGGATACGAGGCTGAAGTTGAATCCGGCCAAATGTGCATTTACAGTAAAGTTCGAAACACTGTTAGGACATATCGTGTCAGCCCAAGGATTGGCCATAGATCCAGCTAAGGCGGAGGCCATATCCAAAATATCCGCTCCCTAGAACATAAAGCAGCTTGAAAGATTCCTTGGCAAGGTGAGGTGGCATTCAAGGTTTTTGAAATACTTAAAACATGTGGCTTATCCATTATATGCACTGACAAAAAAGGATGCCAAATATGAATGGAGCCTGGAATGTCAGAAGGCATTCCATTGGCTAAAGAACATGGTATCATCTACACCGGTAATGATCAATCCGGAATGAAATCTGATATTCCATGTTTATGTAGATGCTTCAGATAAGGTAGTGGGCAGCACACTCATGCATGAGAAATAGAAAGGGTACATGCAGCCGAGCAGGAGGCTCTCTCCATGATCTTCGATGTGAACAAGTTCCGGCACTTTCTTTTGGAAAACAAATTTGTATTGCATGTGGATCATTAAGCTCTCATCTATCTGGTGACCAAAGCCTTCTTGGTGGGGAAAATGGCAAGGTGGATGCTTCTACTTCGAGAATTTGAGTTCACCGTTCAGCACACACCCTCAAAAGAAAACGCAATGGCAAACTTTTTGTCCAGACTAGATTCCGGAGAACCTGCTTTGGAGGGTGTGGAAGAAAACTTGTTCACAGTAGCATCAACCGAAGTCGAAGAAAACTGGTATTATGACATGATGCAATTTTTGGAAGATGGGTCTTTTCCGGAAGGATATATTGCAGACAAGAAGAAGAGAATTGCCCTAAGGAGCAGAAATTTCACTATGATTGTTGGGCAGCTCTATAAAAGAAGCATAGACCAGATTCTACGCAGATGTGTTCCGGACCACGAGCAACAAGCAGTGTTAAGAGAAGCACACCGCAGCATCACCGGAGGACACATGGGCGGTGAAATAACAACCCAGAAGATTTTGCAAGCAGGCCTGTGATGGCTGACTATCATGAGAGATGCCAACATAGAAGCAAAGAACTGTGATGTTTGTCAATGAATGGGTCAACCTGGAGATTCCGATAGGTTGCCCATTACACCCACACTAGCGCTGTTACCATTCATGAAGTGGGGATTGGATTTTGTGGGACCAATCAAGCCACCCACAAAAGGCAGCAGATGTGAATACATCATTGTAGCAATAGATTATTTCACCGAGAGGCCGGAAGCTAAGGCTATGAAAAGCAACTCTGCAGAAGAGGTGGTAAAGTTCCTCTTTAAAGACATCATTGCTAGGCATGGGTTGCTGGTGGAAATAATCAGTGATCAGGGGACACATTTCATGAACAAAGAGATGAAGGGATTAACAAAAAGATACCTTATCAATCACAAGAAGTCCTCACCTTAATACCCACAGTGGAATGGCCAGGCGGAATTCACCAACAAAGTGCTGACCAAGATTCTAAAGAGAATCATAAATGCCAACAAAAATGATTGGGACCAGAAGTTAGATGCTGCCCTATGGACATTCCGGACATCATTCAAGGTCGCGACTGAGCAAACACCATTCAAACTGGTATGTGGTTTGGAAGCAGTCATGCCAATGGAGTATGTGGTACCCAGTCTGAGAGTGGCCATTCAGGAGAAGCTTCCAAAGGAAGAATCCAGGAAGCATAGAATACAGGAACTCCTAGCCTTAGTGGAAGAGAGGCAAATCAGCTCTTTAAAAACAGAGATAGTGCAACGAAGAAGAAAGGTTTGGACTGATAGGCATCTCAAGCACATAATTTTTGTAAAAGGGGACCTTGTATTAGTCTACAATACCAAGTTGGGACCTCATTCCGGAAAATTCAAGATCCGGTGGATAGGGACCTTTCATAGTGAAAGACTCGGTCAACCAAAATGCTTTCACCTTAGAATACTTGGATGGTACACCCTTTCCAAAAGCAATCAATGACTTCAAGATGAGAAAATACATAGGCCAACTAGTGGAAATCTCACCGGAAAAAGAAGAAGCAGAAGACCAAAAGCCGGTCCGGAGCATATGCTGTGGCATGATCTCACCAGTAGAGGTGGACACGAAAGATTCAAAAAATCACAAAGTTGTGGAAGGGTGGCCAGACCGCAAGGATGTCCAAACCGCAAAAGCCCTGATCGCTGCAATCAATCAAAGCCTGGAAAACAAAAAAGCAAGTGACCAAGCATGCGCCAGCCCGAGCCATGTCAACAATACAAAAGGCTACATAAGCAACTGCATGAAGGGCACGTGTCACAACATCACTAAAAATCCACTCACAACGACACAAAGGGAAAACGGCAAAAATGCTTTAATAGCATTAAACCAAGGCGGCGGGCATGATGTAAATCGAGGGTCACATCACATTGAAAATGAAGAAGCTGAAAACACCTCAAAAAAGAAAGCTAAAAGGAGAAAACATCATAAAAGAGAACACAAACGCTCACATTCACATTCTGCTCTCTTGCTCGACACACTCTCACCCATCTGCAACACTTTTTCAAAAAATAGCACCATGACGAGGATCAACAGGATGCTCAAGCCCGACAAAAACTGAAGAAAAGCCTCTGCATGCCCATGTTCATCCCAAACATGAGGAAGAAGGAGCATCAGGAGTAGGCAAGGAGGTGCGGGTTTGAAAAATTTCTCGACCGACAGTAGAAGCCAGACTGAGCAAAGTATGGGATCATGCGCTGCAAGCTCTGGTAGAAATCCATGAGCAGTTGTCTTGCAAACCCCAACAGGTCGTCCATGACTTGGACGACAATGATGATGGAGATGGGGAGCAACCGCAACTGCAACAACAACAACATCAGCAACAACAACAGCAACAACAGTAGTAACAACCAGTGGGTCATGAATCTTCCAAGACTAGCGCTTCCGGAAAGGAGAAACAAACAGAAAGTGAAGACCAGAGTCTGATGCAAGCATTAAAGACCACCACCTAGAAAGCAGTGCATTGGGAAAAAGAAGCAAGGAAGTTATCTGAAAGGAACAAAGTGTTGCAACAGGAGTTGCAGGAGGCCACGTCCACAAAAGAATATGTAGACATATTAAGTGATGCGATCCACGAGAGACAGAGCAAAAGACCAGGGAGAGGAGTACAAGCAAAAATTTGAAAGAAGCACAAAGTTCGAAGTGGATGCCATCAATGAGTAAAATGCATTGGAACTAGAGATGCAACGATGCATAGAAAATGAAAATCAGCTAAGAAAAGAAGGGCCCAGAGATTGGGAAAATTACAATGCTGCCCTACAAATACAAATAGAGGAAGCATGGCAACTGGCCGAAAGGGTGAAGCAAACCCAGAAAACAAGATTGCAATGGAAGTTAGAGCTGAGAGAAGCAAAAGAGGAAATTGCCAGACTCCAAGCAAGCAAAGCTCTCAAAAATAAAAACAGATGCGAAACTGGCCACAGAAAACCCATAGATGCTGACGCCCAAAGTACCCAGAAAAGAACGAGGAGAACTGCTGGTTGAGGTCCGGAAGCTACAGGATGCCAACCAAGTTTGTTCAAGGAAAATGAACGCTTAAAAGACCGACTGGTCAACAGTACTTCTGCTCCACGGGCCAGCATGGAAAACCCCTTTTTTGAAGCCTCATGTGTCATGTTTTCTGAACTACTAAAGGCGAACATGGAATTGCCGCAATATTTTAAAAATGCAGAAAGAATACAGTCCATACAAGTCCGGAAACCTCTTCCCATGGAGCACCCATACTCTCAATTTTTGTTTTCACAGACACCAGAGGGAAGGAGGATGCTTCCACCCAAAATGCAACCACCTACAAGTACCAATATATGGAAATGGGACACCGGAGAGCCAGAAAGGACAAGAAACCCATCATCAAATAATCGGGAAGAGTACGTCGAATGGAGACCCATTCCCATGGTAGAGAAAAAGATTCTAGAACAAACTCAACTCAGACCGGTAGTCTCTTTGATCAAAAAACACCGCAAGCAAGCAACAGGGGTCTGGGCTGTTCAGAAGAGCATGCAGAAAAACTGAAGAGGATCCAAAAAAGAGCCACCTACACCAATGAGGTGTAGATCCCGGATCATACCACCCCCCCTCCACAGATGTTCATAAAATTCAAGCAAATATTTGTCAAGGGAACCGGTTCAGGAGCAGAAGCTCAAACGCCAGGCGTGCCAGGTGTTGCACCTGACAGTGCAGTAGTAGCGGAAGGATCAGTAGCAGCAAGCGGAGCAGAACCCACGACGCACAATGTGAGCACCACCTCAGTAGCACACGTGTGAAGGCGGCGGACTATAACCGCCGTAGAGCTGTTACCATGATCAAGAAGGCACTGTTTAAAAAGGGTGACCAACTACTGCAGACATGATGATGCTGAGGGTAGAGGAATGCTGAGAGTAGTGTGTGCCGATTTACTGTCGGTGTAATGTGTAATGAAGTATAGCTTTGTAAACTCTCATTATTAGTTGACGCTTATTTCATGAAGCTTGTAGCATGTTGAATCTAGCAAGTGTTCATCTGTACTAGATATCCCATGCTTCTCTTCAGCAGCTATCTTCTCAACAGATGGTTGAGAGTCTTCTGCGACTAAAACCCTCCTACACTTGCGTGGCTTGTTTGCATGGCAAGCAACACAGAGAGCCTTTCCCTCCGAGGCTACTCATTGGGCTTCTCACATCCTAGAGCTTATACATATGGACTTGTGCAATCCCACACGGACTACTAACCAAGTTGTGCCACGTACTTCATGCTTATTATTGATGATTTCTCACATAAAGTTTGGGTGTATCTCTTGGCGGAAAAATCTCAAGCATTCTTCCGCTTTCAAGAGTGGGTGGCTCTGGTCAAGAATACCACACAAAAGGTTCGACAAGTCCCTTCAAACAATGGAGGAGAATTCATCTCCAAAGCCTTCCACAACTTTTGTTCCCAAAAAGGTATTGGCCGTCAGTTCTCCACACCTAGCACTCCACAGCAGAATGGGATCCGGAGAAGAAGTCCTTAGTGATTTCCCGCAATGTTCACTTTATTGAACCCTCATCCGATGATTCCCGGTCTCACCCCGAGCTTACCGTAGAGGTTCCTCATCCTCCTGCTTCTTTCTCGACACCCCACCCCCTTCAGCCCCAACTTCTCCACCCCAAGTTTCTCTGCCCTTAGCTTCTGCTGCTGCTACTACTTCTGTGCGACAGATGATTGCCCCCAGGCTTCCCCGATGGCTAGACGCCACTGTCGTGACTCTCATCTCTCATATGTTGATGATCTTCATCAACTTGTTGACTCCTCAGCAGCACCTTTGACACGGGCACGAAGATTATAGCAGCTTCGTCATTCCTGTAACCTCACCTGGATGAGTACAGTGGTGCAATCATATGAGCCTACTACAATCTATAGCTAAAGAGGCTCTTGCTCTTCTTGAGTGGTAGGCAGCCATTGAGGTCGAGATTGATTCCATAGAAAGGAATGGGAGCTTGTGGACCGGCCTTTGCATGGGCAGGTCATTGGGGTCAAGTGGGTCTTTAAAACCAAGCTTTATGCCAATGGTTATCTGGACAAACACAAAGCCAAATTGGTTGGAAAGGAGTATTCTCAGATTGAGGGTATTGACCATGAGGAAACTTTTGCCCCTACAGCTAGATACGCCACTATCCGGCCAGTTCTTGCTCTCTCCGCTCGGCAGAAAGACCTTATGGAAGAATCAGGAGGCTATCGGCCAGATTTTATGTGGAATACCCATCTATCGGCTGCAGCAATTTAAGGGACATTCGTCCAGGACCTGGCCAACAGCAGGTTGGCCAGTCCATGGGGAAAATTCATGCCCTATAAAAGGGCACACTAGTTTATTGTTAGACTCATTCAATCCCTCCTTGGGATTGGGTCATAGACGAGGGATAGTTAGGTGATTTTCCACCTTTTCCCAAGGTAGCCTATGGCTGCAAGACTTGTACACCTTTTTGTATATTATGAATATACTGAATACTCAGCTATCTCTCTCTATCTTCTGTATGCGTTTTGCATCAAGCATATTCCAAGATGGTGCTTAGGGCTGAAACAGGACTCCCAGAGCTTCTGCATGTGACATGTTGATTGCGCAAGTGACCAAGATACCAGGCGGTCCACTTCTAGTTATTGCTCCACTATAAGAGGCTCGGGTTTTGGTCCACGCCCAAATCTAGATTACGATGCTCCAGTTTGCTAGGAAACGTAATGTCTACACCCAGAACAACCGCCTGCTACAAGCTAAATGAAAGGGAGATTGTCCAATACATTCTTATGATTGAAGCAAGTATAGCATGCTTGAAACTATTTTTGCGTGAAATGTTTTATTGCTTGCAAGATTTGTGTCCAGTTTACGGGAAAGGACACCCTCTCATGAACCGAGTGCTTGAAACTGTATTCAAACCTCACTTATGGGTTGTAGACAGGTGGTAGGTGTGACTCTAAACTCTTTGTTTAAGCTTGCTAGAGTTATAGCTCACGTTGTTGTTTTGCAGATCCACACTTCATTAAAGTACGGTCGGACAACTTATAAGTAAGTTTGGGCATCCACACTTCATTACAGCATGGGCGACCAGGTTATAAGTGAGTTTGGACACTTGTTAGATGGCGGCCGGCCAAGCTCTCATAAATCAGACACTCTTTTAATTGAATGAGTGTGGACATCTAAACAGGCATCCTCTTCACTTATGGGAGAGGTGCGGCCTCTACTGAGGTGGCCCAATGGCCACCTTCTCCCCGTATGGAAGGGCTTATTCTCTCTCTCCTTGGGTGCCTGGAGGAGCTTTGCATAATTCTACAAATCTTCATCACTTTGCCACATAGAATCTAACTGATCCAGATTTTTCCACTTAACAAGAAACTCTGTAGTAAGCGTTTTCCGAGTCTCTTTCTGACAACCATCTAGAATCATCTCAGGAATCAATATAAAATGTTCATCTTCAATTTCAGGAACATAGGAGGAAACATCTGGCACAGGCGAATCTCCTTGAACATACTTCTTAAACCAAGAAATATGAAAGATCGGACGAATCTTTCCGAAGGAGGAGGAAGTTCCAACTTATAACTGACTTTTAAATTCTTCTTCAAAATCCGAAAAGGACCACTATGAGAATTTCTATCTCCTAATCTCTCTATTAACTATTCTAATCATGATTAAGAACTAGAATGACAAGACTTGCAAGATTAAGCCAAAAAACTTGAGTTGATTGAATTGCACATGGGAGCCCTCTTTAAATAGAGGCTGAAGAGTTACAATCAAAGAGTCATGTCTCTGTGCATGTGCAGGATCATGCCCTTTCATGAATAGATGTGTCTTTAGACTAATAGTCATGTCCCAAGTGAAGTGGTGTGACCCTTCGAGAAGATGTGTCCCTTGACTGGTGACCATTCGAGAAGGCACAACTCTTCATTAATGAATAATATTATTATTAGTCACAAATCGTGACAAGCGACCTCATCTAAACCCTCTTGGAGCCGCTTCTGCAAAGCTCAAATATGCAATCCATCAAGAGAGTGATGAAAAGGTGTCAGTAACCTCTTGCCATGCCTCTACTACTTGTAAGAAAGCATTATGGGCCCAAGGCCATGGACAACTAGTAAGTAGGTGTGAACTCTTGGGTGGAGTATAAATACCAATGTAAATGGGATTATGGGTTATTCATGATAATGTTATCTGTTCCAAGAATCAATGGTGAGCTTCTCCCGTGAGATGCTAAGTGGTGACTCCTTCATGAGCCACTCCCTTGGTGAGAGACTAACCCACCCCTGTTACTTTCTTTCATTGGTATCAGAGCCTGGCTTTTGATCCATGATTTTTAATTTTTCTTTTCTTCTTCTCATTTCGTGAAATTTCTGCTTCATTTGATTCATGGGGGAAGGGGATATGGCTAAGGTAGAGTTTGTGGTTCAAATCTGAGCACATGGACCTATTTTTTTTGAATGAGTGGACCAAATTGGGAAAAATTTCTAATCTTGATTAGCAGTTGTTAATCAAAAACGTTTTTTTGTTTGGGAGCTTTCTTGCAAACCCTAGCCATGGAATCTCAACATGAGTAAAGGGCATTGAGTCTCTCATGTATCTAGCAATGTTTTATGAAGTATTTCACCTATTTTCCATGAGCAATGGGGCTCCCAATGTGGCTGAAAATCACTACCAAAGCTGCACACGTTTTTCACCAAAGTGACCCTAATCTTCATCTCCTTCAACAAATTCAAGCATTAAGGCTTCCCGGGTGACATTGGTGAGTTGCTCCATCACTTCCTTACAATTTTGAAGCATTCTTTCAAGCTATGGAGTGAATTAGGGTTTTATTACACATAAAACCCTAATTTTCAGAAATTGGACTTTAATCATGGCCATTCATGCTGCTCTTTATGCATTATGAATGCTTGAATGCTACACATAGCCATTCAATGCTATGCCTTGCATATTGGCATAAGTGAGCATAGCTTTTGGCACATTTGGGGGATTGAATAAAATGTTTTGGGTTGGAAGCCCACTTTTTGGTGACACCGTTTTCCATTGCCGGTTGCACGTTTTTGGTCATAACTCTCTCATACGAACTCCGTTTTTGGAGTTCTAGTACTCAAAACGACCGGCTCGTCGTCCTCTTCGAGACGAGCTATAGGTCTTGAGGTGCAGGATTCAGCAAGTGCTCTCTGTTTTCACTTTTGTACTGGATTTTCTAGTCCCGAGCAGGAACTCGCGCCCAGAACACAACCCGAGATCACCGCTCCGTGACACTTGGATGTTGTTGATGTATGTGGAAATGTATTGACATTGCCATGAGTGGATGTGATGAAGGAAGCACTATGAACCATGTATTATGATATGAATGAGCATGAGCCATGCTATAAATCAATTGTAAGTCAACTCTACTCATTCATTTGAGCTTGTAACTCACGATTTTATTCCTAGAATCTAGAATGAAGTAAGGGTACCTTGGCATTTGGAGGAGAGGCCAAGGGGAGAATGTCTTGAATCTTCCTTGCCGTTAGTGCCGGGTGGTAAGGAAGAGGATTAGGTACTTGGTGGTAAAGAAATGGCCTCAACCTTCACCTTGGATGTAAACTTGGTGAAGGGGTGAGAAGTGCTTGGCCGGGAGATCAGCAAGCATCGACGCGCTTCATCGACCACTTCATTCGACTTGAGCAAACAAGCAAATCCTCTACATCGACTTCTTATGCAAAAGGACAAAATTGATGCCATAAGGTCACATGCTCAGATGGAAAAATGATTGAGGATTGATTTGCTTACAGTGGTCAAATGCATAAGGATTTTAATACTTGATTGAGATGCTTTGATTTGATTGAGATTTGGTGCAAAAAGAGGGGAGACCATGGCAAAATTTTTGCAAAATTTGCCTACTTGTAGCCAGGACAAATCCTTGAATTTCTAGGGTTTTTCAAAAGCTTTTCAAATCTATCCTGAAAGCTCTTCAATCTACCCGAAAACCTCTTTCAAACAAGCTAAAGATCACTCAAATCGGAGTAGTATTGAGCGGTCAAAGTTAAGAGTTGACTTTCAGCTAGAACAGTTGACTGGTCAAAGGCTGTTGACTTTTTCAAATCTGTTTTGAGGAATCAATTACGCGCATGGAAATGACTAGAGGAGGTCAAAACAAGGGAGCCCGGAATGAAAATGATCAAAGACAACCAGAAGCAATGATGGCAACGAGTTCATCAACGAGGAATGAAGAAAGTTCAACCATAAAAGCACCATCTCCAGATGAATCTCAGCCAGTGGAAATGCCTCAATCTTTGGGAACTACTCCGCTAACAGTGGACATGATGTTAATGGCTATGGAGAGTATGTTTCAAAGGATTGAAAATAACCAAACAAATCGGCAACAACAATTTGGTGAACACCTCATGGAACGGTTTGACAAGCGACACCACTACCTGGATGACGTGATGCAAAGAGGATTAAAAGACTTGGAGAAAGCCATTAGTGCATTGGCTCCTCTCAAGCTCAACCAAGAAGCCGATATGAATGCAATGGATGGTGTACATTATGATGCCAAACATGATGGAAAGCCTTCTATGCCAGAAGAGAACAAAGTAAGACAAATGATGCCACCTCAAATGATGCCACATTCTTCTTACATGGACAAGGGCAAGAGACCTATGGGTGATGCTTCTTATGAGAGATCCAATGCCAGTATTCCAAGAACTTCATCCTTTATGCAAGATGCAAGAAGAGGGTATGAACAGAAGGGATTTAAAGATGCAGGTGATTGGCAATTGGAAGATGAGCAAATGCATAGACACTTGGGTGAAGGAAGAGGATTTGATGATCCAAGAGCACGGCAGAGGGGTTCAAGAATGCATGGTGATTTTGACAATGCTGTGAAGGACAAAATCATATTTAATAAGTTCAAAGGAGAATCAAATTCTATCGAAGACTTTGAAGAGTGGGCAAACAAGATGGATCTCTACTTCGAAATCAGCCCAAGGAGCGAGATTGCCAAAGTCTACTTCGCCTCACTTCATCTTGAAGGTTTTGCTCACACTTGGTGGAGGAGGAAGCAATCTCATGGTTATGTCATCACTACTTGGGAAGAATTCAAGAATGACATGGCAGAAGAGTTTACTTCTCGCATGCAAAGGGACAATCACATTGTGGAATGGGACAAGCTAGAGCAAATCACTACCGTGAAGGAATATTCTCATAAGTTTCTAAAGCTTCTATTATACTTGGACGACTTTGATGAGCATTATCTTGTTGTCAAGTATATAAGGGGCTTGAAAGCTCCTATTGGTGGTGATGTCAAGTCTCATGAACCCGCCACTTTGAAGAAGGCAATGATGCTTGCAGAAATTCATGAAGAGAAGTACTTGACAAAGTGGGCTAGCAAAGGGAATATCAAAGGGGAAGTGATCACAAGGACTGACATGGGTTCTCATGCAAACACAAGACCTAATCTTCCAAGATTTCCTACCGTGTATGGTAGAGGGTCTAATAGACTTCCATTTAAACCACCATTTATGTCCAACAAAGCTACATACAATGAGTCCAAGCCAGCAAATGGGGGTTCAAAAAGCAAGGTTATCAAGGAGGACCGTTTGCATGAAATGAGGCTCAAAGGTCTATGTTTCAAATGTGGAGAAAAATGGAACAAGGATCACTTCAAAGTATGCAAATCCAAGGATATTTCCATAAGCTACATTATCACTGAGGACAATGCTAATCAGAAGGAGGAGGAATTCCTTGAATGCAATGATGCCTTAGGATGGGAAGATCCTCATGAGGGTGGAGGTTCTCATGATGATGGTTTTGATGAAGAAAATCCCGAGTTTCCTTTTGATCCGGGTGGGAAACTAAAGTTTGCTCATGACAAAATGGATGATGGGATGCCTCTATGCGTGTGGAATGAAAACAATAGTGCACATACTACCTTGTGTACAATCTCTCATGATGCTTATGCGGGAAGTAAGGGTGCCAACACATTGAGATTGAAGATCAAGGTGAATGGGAGAACAGCATATGCACTCATTGATACTGAAAGCACGCATAGTTTTGTCAATAAAAGGTCTTTGAACACTCTCAAAATGCAACCAACTTCTTTACCAAACAAGCACATGGTGCAAGTGGCCAATGGTGATTCAATGGGTTGCAATATGAAGTGTCAAAGTACAGAATTGGAGTTGTCCAAGAGCTACTCTTGCAAAGTTGATCTTTTGGTGATTGAGTTGGGACCAATTGACATAGTACTTGGATGTGATTGCTGTCCACTTTGAACTCTTTTACCATGAACTTACAGAAAAGTTTCATGAGTTTTATGCATCATGAAGGGGTTATTACATTGAATGGAATGCAAGGGTCCAAGCTCTTCATGATCAATGCTACTCAAATGAAGAAAGAGTTCAAGAAAGAGGGCTATGTTTATGTACTACAGCTTTGCAAAGAGGAAGATAATAGCAAAAAGGATTGCATCGAAAATGTGGACATGGTTAAGCTACTCAAGGATTATGAAGATGTGTTTACCATGCCAAAATCAATGCCGCCAAAGAGGAGTGTTGATCATGCTATTGATTTGGAACCAAATGCCAAACCAATCAACAAGCCTCCCTATCGTTTGTCAAAGGTTGAAAAGGAAGAGGTGGCAAAGCAAGTCCAAGAACTCATTGACATGGGATGGGTTGAACCAAGTCAATCTCCTTTTGCTTCTCCAGTGCTACTTGTGAAGAAAAAGGATGGTACTTTCCGCATGTGCATTGATTACCGTGATTTGAATAAGATCACCATCAAAAATCGTTTTCCAATACCAAGGGTGGATGATCTTTTGGATGAGTTGAAGGGTGCCACATGCTTTTCAAAGATTGATTTGCGTTCCGGATACCATCAAATAAGGATGAAAAGTGGTGATGAGTTCAAAACAGCATTTCGTACAGAAAGGGGTCTTTACCAATTCATGGTTATGCCGTTTGGATTATGCAATGCACCGGCAACTTTTCAAGCATTGATGAACAAAGTGCTTCAACCTTTCCTCTACAAGTTTGTATTGGTCTTTTTCGACGACATACTTATCTATAGCAAACATGAGGAAGTGCATTTGAAGCATGTGAAAGAGGTTTTGGAGGTCTTGAGGCAAAACAAGTTGTATGTTAAGGAGACAAAATGTACCTTCATGGCACATGAGGTGGAATATTTGGGTCACATTGTGAGCAAGGATGGCATTTGTGTGGATCCAAAGAAAGTGGAATGTATTAGGAATTGGCCGGTTCCTTCAAACACTACTCAATTGAGGGGATTTTTGGGGTTATCTTCATTCTATAGGCGCTTTATTGCCCACTATGCAGAAATTGCAGCCCCAATGACGGACAAATTGAAGAAGGAAACCTTCTTTTGGGATGCCATTGCCAACAAAAGCTTTGAAGATATGAAGAAGATGCTCACATCAGCACCTATTTTAGTATGTCCAGACTTCACCAAACCTTTCACAATAAGGGCAGATGCAAGTGGAAGAGGGATTGGTGCGGTACTTTACCAAGACCATGGAGTCATTGCTTATGAAAGTAGAAAGCTGAATGACAAAGAAAGAGAACTCCATGTGTATGAGCAAGAGATGATTGCTATACTCCATGCTATCAAGAAATGGCACCATTACTTATATGGGAGTCATTTTTATGTGAGAAGTGATCATAGGGTGCTGAAGTATTTCCTCACACAACCCAATTTGTCTCCTAAGCAAAGAAGGTGGGTAGCAACACTACAAAACTATGATTTTGAAATCACATACACAAAGGGCAAAGAAAATGTGGTTGCCGATTCCTTGTCTCGTATGTGGGCCTGCTCATTGTATGCTATTTCTGAGGTGCATAAAGATTGGATCATGGAGATACAAGAAGAGTACTTGTTTGATGAAGAAACCTCACAAATAGTGCAGAAATTACAGCAAGGTGTATGTGAAGAGTTACCCCATTATGAGCTGAAAAATGGTCTCCTCTACTACAAAGGAAAAGTCTACTTGGTTCCTACTTCATCATTTATCAAGAAGATCATGGAAGAGATGCATTGTACTCCTATGGCTGGTCATTTGGGTGTCTACAAAACCTTTGATGCAATAAGGAAAAGTTTCTTTTGGAAGGGGATGTGGAAGAGCATTCATGCTTATGTAAGTGGGTGCCGGTCATGTCAATTGAATAAGGATCCTACACATAAACCGGGAGGTTTGCTTCAGCCATTGCCCATTCCCGAAGGCAAATGGAGTCATATATCAATGGATTTCATTACTAACCTTCCGCGCACAAAGAAAGGGTGGAACAGCTTGTATGTTGTGGTGGATAGATTGACCAAAGTGGCCCATTTCATTCCTTCCAAGGTCACATATTCAGCCCAAAATGTTGCCAAGCAATTTGTTGATGGGGTTTTCAAGTTGCATGGTATGCCGTCACAAATTGTGAGTGATCGCGATGTCAAATTCATGAGCACTTTTTGGAGAACATTGTTTGAATATATGGGAACCAAGCTTACTCCAAGCACCGCCTATCATCCCGAAACCGATGGTCAAACAGAAAGAGTAAACAAATGGGTGGAAACATATCTACGCCACTATTGTCATGATACTCAAAGCACATGGGATGATTGGTTACCTTTGGCTGAGTTTGCTTACAACTCAACATATCATGTGAGCATTGGCATGTCACCCTTTGAGGCTTTATATGGTTACAAGGTCAATTTGCCTATGTTGGTGGGTACATATGAGACTTCTAACCATAATGCCAAGGAGGAAGCTGAAAGGATGCAAGCTTTGTTGCAACAATGCAAAAGTAATTTGAAGGTTGCACAAGAGAAAATGAGACAATATGCCAATGTTCATCGAAGACCATTGGAATTCAAAGTGGGAGATTGGGTTCTTTTGAGAATACCAAAGTCAAGATATGCGTCTTTGAAGGGAAGCACCAACACCAAACTAGCTCATCGCTATTATGGTCCTTATCAAGTGATACGAAGAGTTGGGGAGGTTGCATATCAACTCTTACTTCCATCTACAACAAAGATTCATGATGTGTTTCATGTCTCTCACTTGAAAGGATATATGGGTATGATCGATCAAATGGTTGATGAGTTACCTCCAATGAATGAAGAGGGAATGATTGAATACATTCCAGAAGCTATCTTGGGTACAAGAAAAAAGGTACTTCGCACTCGTACCTTGGTGGAGTATCTTGTTCAATGTAAAAGGTTTACCTAAGGAAGAAGCTTCATGGCAACCTATTTCAGCATTGGAGGGATATGAAGCATTGATAGAGCAATATGGGTTGGTGTAAATTCAGCCACATGGAACATTCTTCTCCGAATTTGGGGTATTCATTTGAGGTTTCGAGGACGAAACCATTGGGGAAGGGATGGTTTGTAAGAAAGCATTATGGGCCCAAGGCCATGGACAACTAGTAAGTAGGTGTGAACTCTTGGGTGGAGTATAAATACCAATGTAAATGGGATTATGGGTCATTCATGATAATGTTATCTGTTCCAAGAATCAATGGTGAGCTTCTCCCGTGAGATGCTAAGTGGTGACTCCTTCATGAGCCACTCCCTTGGTGAGGGACTAACCCACCCCTGTTACTTTCTTTCACTACTCATGGAACCCCATCTCGCAGGCATGCTTCTTCACTTCTAGGTATCTATCATAGGGAACCGACTCATGTTTCTGCCCTTACAAGGAAGGAACTGCAGCGTTATGTTCCTCATGCATATAAAGGCAAGAGGAGAGCCGACATTGGTGAGGAGGATGTGCATCACAATAAGAGGACCAAAGAGTTCAAGGTAGGAGACAAATCAGTAAAATTTGAGAACTACCATGGTGACTCGTGAGTTGACTCCACCAAAGCTTTAACTTTCATCTTTGAGTTTGAGATTGCTTTTCATGAGGGAGAGTTCACTAAGGGATCAAAGCTTTAGAAGCGTTGGCATGTATTTGAAAGGGCCACTGCACATTGGTGATTGGCCGAGAAGCTTTCTCGCAACACGATTGCTACGTGGGCTGAAGCCTGAATTCAAAAGCAAGTTTTATGCTAAGTTTCAGCCTCCCAAATTTGCGAAGAACATACCCAAAAAGTGAGACTGGTTGGGTCAAAAAGAGGGGGAACACGGGATTGGTTAGGACAAAGAGAGGGGGAATCAATCATTCTTATGTATCAAAGTTTTGGAAGGTACTATCGGAAGTGATTCCCTCCATGAAGATTGATCAATTGGAAAAGAAGAGAAAGTTTGAATCAAGATGCACTTGAAATCTACCCCAATCAAACTTTGAAGCAACTCATAAATTCAACTTTGGCCTCCGAGTAACTCAATGTCAAATAGGTGCAATCAAAGATTGACCTAAGCATGGGAAAAGGGAAGAACAAAGCTGGTTTTAACATGCAAAAAGGTGGACAGCCACCTAAAAGGGACTTCAAGGATGCAAAGAATGCTCCAAAAGCTGAAAATGCTAATGAGAAGAAACCATGGAACAAGAGAAGCACATATGGGTTATCTCAATAGCAAAGGACACAGTACATGAGAGAGAGCAAATGCTTTAAATGTGGTAGTAAAGACCGCATATCACACCAATGTACAAACAAAGACTAGAAAGCATATGAGCCTAAACTCCATGTAAGCATAGTGCCCGATGTATAGGGCAATATGGGTCATGCCTGTGGACTGTAGATAAGCCAAACGCAAGATCTCAGAGGATCGGAGATTGGCTGAACTGTACACGGCTGTAGAAACACCTCGATGACCTGATCTCGAGTCTATGCACTCTTCCCAAGGGCATGAGGAAGGGCTGCACACCTGAGGCTGAGAAAAGGAGATGGTGGACTGTTCTAAGCTATGTTAGAATGCTGTAAATGCTTATGAATGATGTGTTACCTTCACCAAATGACTGTTGCATGTATGGATGATGCACAGAAGGCGGGGTACTGCTGTAGAACTGATGCAAGACTGAAAACGCAGGCTGTAGGACTGAAACGCAGGCTGTACTGCTGCTGGACAGAAACGCATATGTGTACGGCTGCTGCTGGACAGAAACACAGGCGTGTACTGCTGCTGGACAGAACTGTAAACGCAGAGGTGTACGGCTGGACAGATGCAGAAAACGCTGGCTGAATTCTGGCGTTGAACTGAGGCTGGGAACTGAGGCTGGACTGTATGCTGAATCAGGGCTGATTTGATGCTGAATGCAGGCGCCTATGGCTGTAGGGACTGCTGAACTGCAGGCGTTGGATGAACAAGGCTGGTTGAAGGAACCTCAAGCACTCCAAGGGCTGGATGAGACTAGTCTAGTGCTGAAGGCAAGGTAACTCCTAGGGCTAAGGAGGAAAGCTCTTAGCACACTGAAGACTGAATGAGACACTAAGCCCTATGCAAGCCTATTTATACTAACTGGAGGTTGGTCAAGTTGGCTGGTCATTTAATAAAGTTTATATTTATAAATGACAATAAATGCTAAATAAATACTATAAAATATGGAAAAAATACCAGATAAATCCTAGTAAATTCCCTAAGGCTTCTAGGATGTTCTAAATGATGCACAGGCATATGAATGCATATTATACAGGATGCAAAGTGCTTTCTGATGCAAACCCTAAGGCTTCTACTGACTCTACATGCATGAATGATTCTCTCCAAGTGGGTTAAGGGACATGACTGACTGACTGACCCGCTAAGGCTGAGGAATGACCTACGTAGCTCGTGCCTGACTTATCCTGGACTGAGGATGTACAATGGGGTCACAGCGTACGACAATTATCATCCTATTGGGTTCTAAAACTGTACAACTGTTGCACTTCTGATGATGAGCCAGTTTGTCACCATGCACTAAGTGCAGAGTGCATGTGATAATCTTTCAAGCCAAACTTCGCCGATAGATGCTTCAGCTTTCTTCTGTGGAAAATCCCCGTTCACACCTTGGCTCCGCTCAGTGTGTGAAACACTGGTGAAGGGACCAAACAGTCACATCTATAACTCGCAGGCACCCGGGGGACTAGGGCCTTTGACACACTTGTTGATACCATCAATGCATATTAAAACATTTAAACATGGCCACAACCTTAACACATATCCATCATCACTTTGCATAAAACATAAAAGCTGGACAAAACATCCACAAATGCTGAAAATGGAGCTTGCACGTGTGACACCGCATAGAGGCCGGAATGGGCCGACCCCCCCCTTGGAGTATTTCATTACCCAAGGAGAATAATATCATGTACAAACTTTGAGGACCTTACTCTCCCCACGGGAGATGCCGGATTATCCATATACAAATGCCATAACACAGCCCAACACGAGGCTACCAAGCCGGAACACAAGCTGTAGAAATGGCGAACCAACAATATAATCCATATACCTCCGTGTGGGTACTGATTCTTCCCCAAAAACCATGGGTCTTCATGCAATAGAGCTGGTACAACAAGTACAATGCTCCATTCAGCTGGTATAGCAAGTACAATGGCTGGTACGATGGCTGGTACAGCATGTACAGTGGTTGGTATAGTAGGTGCAATGGTTGGTACAACAAGTACAATGCTTGGTACAGCAAGTACAGTGGCTGGTACAACTGATACAATGGCTGGTACAGCCGATACAATGGGTGGTACAACAGGTACAACAAGTACAAGGACTGGTACAACCAATATAATGGCTGGTACAATAGGTACAATGGTTGGTACAACAAGTACAATGGCTAGAAATCATAATAAATGATTAAATACCCTTGCCTTTAGTATTTCTTCGCGATGGAAGCCTCCAAAACAGTCCCCAACAGCCGGTATTCTTCATGGGCAGCCTTCAAGAGAGAGAGAAAGAGAGTAGCCATCATTAGGGCAGCTTGTAACGGTGGTAGAGGCTAGTGTGCAGCAAGAGAGCCTCTATTAATGAAGAGAGAGGACTCCAATTTATAGATTTGGGCCTCCCATGAGCTAAAATGGCAAGAGAAGGCTACAACGACAAGTGGAGAGCCACACAATAGCTGAAGTGACAAGTGTGAGGCCACTTGTCTCACTTTGATCCACTTTCTAACAAGTGTCAGGCCACTTGTCTCACTTTGGTCCACTTTCTTGCCACATGTCCCAATCTGAGAGATGGTCCTTCCATAAACTTTATCTCTAAAAATATTCCAACTGGTAGACATTCTGTCATGGGCACTTTGCCAACTCTTGGTATCTGCTCAATTCCAGATGTGATGACGCGAACAGAATTTCCATCGGAGTCGGGCCAAAAATAGCAACTCTCCTAAATTTTAGGAGTGTGGTCCTTTGTATTCTAGGATAATCCCCCATTCCCAAAGCTTGTACTTTCCAAATATTTAGACATCCTGGAGTCCACCAGACCCCTTTCATACTGGAAAATGTCCAGGCTGGTGACAAGATCCCCTCCGTCCTATAAAGCAGTTGTTTGCAATTGTATAAACCTGATACCACTAAGATATCCTTCAAGTATGGCAGATGCACTGCCAATCCATGATATTTCATAGTTCCGGCATTAAAGCCATAAATCCAGATCCACGATCCCAAATCAGATACGAGCACAAGAGCCATCAAGAAACCATGTTTTTCCATATCCCGAGTCAATAACTCTGATAATAACTGGCACAAGAGCCAACTGTGTCCCAAATATCCATAAATCCATATGCAGAGTCAGCACTGATATTAACCAGACACAAGCACAAGAGCCAACTGTGTCCCAAATATCCATAACTCCATAAGTAGCTTTAAGTACCTACAAAAGAAAAGTAAGCAGAATACATAGCCACAAAACATCTTGCCATGCCATTGGACTGCATAAGGGCACTACCCCTATGATCCATACACATGCCCAAGCGATATGGTTCACCACGGCAACAACCCTTCCATGAAACCATACATGCTTGCTAGGGTTTCCCCTTCCACAAGGCTTCACTCATCAGGGCAAATACCCTTCCATGAGTTCATGCGACACTCACGAGGGCCCTTCCATGAGTTCATGCAACACTCAACACGGTTACCACCCTTCCATGAGTTCACAAAATTCACTCACCAAGGTTACCACCCTTCCATGAATGAATCCATCCACAATTGGCGTAGACACAATCCCCTGCCCAACGAGATGTTAGATCACATGACCCTTGGGCGTAGACGTATGTCCCCTGCCAACAAAGCGTAGACACAGTCCCCTGCCCAACGAGATGTTAGATCATGTCCACTCTACCACATGCACTCCATCTCAGAACATACACTTTGGAGGAGAGATGGGCTCAAGTTCACTCTACTACACGCACTTCGTGTTGGTACTCTTACCACACCTTGGAGGAGAGGTGGGCTCAAGTTCACTCTACCACGTGCACTCCGTGGTGGTATCCTAATCATAGACCTGGAAGGGAGAGGTGGGCTCACATGTAGAACATAAGATGAGAATGAGTCACAGGCATAAATATCTTGGTTCTCCATAAATATGTCAGCGACAAATAGTTTTACAGGCATTTCGGCCGCCAATAGAAATCCATAGAAAAATCCTCAATCCATGAGATATCCATGAGTTCCATAAGTCCATTGCATCCCAAATAAAGAGAGCCAAAAACATACTCCATCCAAGCAAAAAGGAGCCATAGAGCTCTACATAAAGCCCAAGAATCACCGAGCCAATGATAACCATATAGATGCGCCAAAGCATCATATATGTATAAATCCTTGATCAAAGATATGCCAAAAACTTTTTCTTGGTCCTTCGACATATCCATAAGAAAAACCCATATAAACCAAGTTTTTCAACCATAATGTTTACCGAAAACAGTTCAAGGCAAACAAACAACACACAATTCTCCTTGTATAGGCATACAAGGATTAAGTGTCCAAAAACACAATAAATTGCAAAAAGCATCAACTCTGTAAAACTCAAAGTATACTTAGTTTTCCTTCGCCAGATTCGTCATGAAATTAAAAGAAATATCTTATCATCATATCCATAAGGTATCCTAAGATATATCTTCAAATAATTTACAATCCACAATAATCCATATGGAAAAGTGCTGAAGATGGACACATAAAGCCAACTCCATATTCCGGATAAAATCTGTGAATCCATAAATCCTTAGACCAAGCTATCTACTGCTCATGCTTCATAACTGCTTCCATAAGCTCAATAGCAAAACTGTTGGTCAATGTAGTCCCCACTTCTGATCTTTTCTCTTTCTCATTGTTGGAAGAGAGCCAGAACGGCCGACCCCCCGTAGGAACAACTTTATTTAGAGAGAAGCTTTTACAATAAACCAAGATGCGGGTGCATACAGCACCGGATTTTCCACCAAGCATCAGCACATCACTTGCCCAGATATATATATTCAATGCAAAGATAAAACACAGCACCAAAAGCCATCCGAAAACTGTCTCAAAACAGTCCCATGAATCAGCTCATAAACAGTCCATAAATCAGCCCGGTACGTAGCCAAAATCAGCCCCGAACTCCATGCCAAAACAGCCCCAAAACTGAGCCTCAAATCAGCCCCAAAATAGCTCTCAAATCAGCCCCAAAAACAATCCCATATCTGCCCAAAAATGAGTCGACCAGCCCTGTCAAGCTCTGGGAGAAAGGGACCAGCCATGTGGCTGCCCTAGAAGAAGTTGACCAGCTCTATGGGAGTTTTGGAACACGCCGACCAGCTCTATGGAAGCTATGGAAGGAGTCGACCTGCTAAAAACAGCCCAAAAACTGCCGTACGGCCAGTGCAAGAGAGAAGAGAGAGAAAAACTGCAGTCCGCCAGCAGAGGAGAGAGAGAAGGCTCCAGAGGGATGCGCATGCCAAAAAGGAGAAGCCCAACCTCTTTTTAATGAAGTCGACTAGCTATATTTGTAGCACTTTACCCTTTTTGCCCCAAAATATCAACTTTATGCTTTTTCTTGGCTTGTACTCCAAGTTTGAGCCCAAAATATCAACTTTATGCTTTTGTTGGCTTGTACTCCAAGTTTTAGCCCAAAATATCAACTTTTGTGCTTTTCCCAAGCTTGTTGGCCAAGTTTCAAGTAGGCACCTCCTTTTGTCCACTTGTAGATGCCCAAAATAATAATATGTCCAATCCGTCTTTAATGATATGTGAACACACTGACTTATAAACATTGTAAGTCACTTTGATGAATAAAATCCCATGCTACTCATGCTGTGTGGCCATCTTTCCATAGTTGAGGGAAATGGGGAGACAAAAACGGAAATGGAAACGGATACGGATACGGAAACAAAAATTTTGAGGAGAGCCAAAACGAAAACGGTAACGCCATGTCAGCAAGGAGGGCTAAAGGAGGGGAGAGGTTGAAAGTTCATGATTGTTTGTATGCACATGTGATCCCATTATGACATGAATTTTATGGTTTATAAGAATAAAAGGGGAATAAAATGGATATCAGTTGTTGTAGTGTGACATTTTCTTACTAGTTCATGTTGATTTGGGTGGAAAGATCTCCGAAACGTGTGGTGTTGTGGGAAACGGCAAGCTAAAACATTTCCCTGTTAGCTGAAACGTTTCGGGCAGCCATTTCGGGGTTACCGAAACGCGTTTCAGTCCCCTACCTACCCCGAAGCGTATTTCGGCCCTCAAAAATGGCCATTTCGGGCGTTTCCTGTAACCATGCATCTTTCAGGCCAAACTTTGTCCATAGATGCTTCAGCTTTCTTATGTGGAAAATCCCCATTCACACCTTGGCTCCGCTCAGTGTGTGAAACACTAGTCAAGACTAGTGAAGGGACCAAATGGTGACAGTAACCAAATCATCATAATCATCTGCTTTCCTCAGTGTTGGACTTCACAGAGCATTTCTCTATAGGCGAAGTGCTAGCCAGGAGTGTCTAGTAAGTCATAGGGCTATGATTTGACGTCTTCATTCCCAACCATATCTTGTACTTGAATTTTAGTTGTATTACTCTTTTCTTGTACATAATACACAACAGTAGTTTAGGACTCTTGTGTGTGTTGTATGTGTGATTCCACACTCTTCTTTCTATCTTTGAAAAACCCTAGCACATAAGCACAAGTGTTCTACAGTTGTCCAACCATTAGGAGTTCTTTTCAACTGCTATCTCTTGGATATGTACCTGTTTAAGCATTTCTATCGTTCGATAATTCGACCAAAAGCTTCTTTCTACTTACAAATTTCAACAAATTCATTGGTAAGAGCTTCTCTAAGCTCTTTTAACCTACTCTACATTTGCGTGCTTGACCCATAAGGTCTCCTATGTCTCGGCTTGGCATACAGATGCTTGTGTATGGATGGGCATAACTGCTTGTGGCAAGGCATTGGGGATTGGGGAATGAGGTTCTTCGCGACAAAAGCTAAGGAATCAACCCCGGCTTCAAAAAATCATGTTTGCAAGTGTTGTCATTGCATGAATATCATTGGAAATCTGGCATGTGATGCCCATGAAGCTTGTATCTTGAGAAATCCTTGGTAATACAATCATATTACAAGGGGGTTCAGCCCTTTCCAGCCTTATTATAGTGCCATTTAAAATTTTAGCATTGCCATCTTCTTTAATTTTATGCCATTTCATCTTGTTTAGTAGTATTAATAATTTAAGTGTGGCAAGATTGTGCTCTAACCCCTTTCGGGGCAATAATAGGGTTCATCAAGAGCTTCGAGTTGATACCCAACATGTCATGTGTCCAGCATGCATGCCTTGTCACAATGTCTATGCAACATGCCATGGCCCATGATGGCATGCTATGGCAACCTGTCATACAAGCATACCACATTAGCAATCAACGTGACATAATGTCATGCAAGCAAATTAGCAATAATGCAATTGTCTCTAGTCTAGGGTCAAAAAGCCAATTAACCCTTTGTCCAGTCAAAAAGGTAAGTGTCTCTAGTTTAGGGCAAAAAATAAAACAATCCCTTGACAAGTTAAAAAGGTAAAGTGTGGGGCAAGCCACCAAGTTCCGGTTTACTTTCGGCATCTCAATCATACTCTGGTTCCAGTTTTTAAAAATATAGACTATATCACATACTAAAATTTATGGATGGCAATTCTAATTTCATGTACAAGATGTTCACAAGACCGAGTTTGATTTCATAGCCTGCATATATAGCATGTAGTTAGAGCAGCATTGGGGTGCGGCACTTACACCGAGTTCCACCTTTGTTTATTTTCATGCACCACATAGCTAGCCGTTCTTTTTATTAGAGACAGAGAATGTGTTTGTGTAATTTTTTTATTTAGTGATAGGCAAAGTCACATGTGATGGGTGCAGCCAGCACCCTGCACCCGCTTTATAGATTCAAAACCCTTACAACTGGACTACGTTCCTTCTTTTGCCGCGGGGAGGTAGGAGAGGACATAGCAAGCCATTCTTATCAGTTTCATGTTCTGTTTCTACATAAATGCCACTAGTGCACATCAATTTTTCATACCACATAGCTAGTAGCCATAGACCCGTGTAGAAATCCCCCTCTCTCTCTCTCTCTCTCTCTCTCTCTCTCTCTCTCACACACACACATACACTCGGTTTCTTGTTCTGTTTCTACATAAATGGCAGTAGTGCACATCAATTTTTCATACCACATACATAGACCCGTGTTCTCTCTCTCTCTCTCTCTCTCTCTCTCTCTCTCTCTCTCTCTCTCTCTCTCTCTCTCTCACACACATACACATACACATACACATACACACAGAGAATGTACAGAGTGTTTTGCACATAATGGCACTACCACTTGTGAAAGGAAAAGGCAAATGCTACCTGGCTTCTGGGACCTTAACCCTCGGTCCAACTCCACGTTCCATCGCATCGCGCTTGCAGCTGCTATTTCATCCATCCTGATCGGGCTCTGATCGGGCTGTAATCTAGCTTTCTTAGCAGCTTGTTCGTGGGCTTAGAAGCTACTGGATTTCTTGTTCGTGGGCTTTGTAGTGTTTTAAAATGTGCATACGTTGTTTGAAGCTTTTGGAAATTACTAATTTATGAAAACAGTAATATAGTTTTGCACGTTTTTTTATGTTCATTGTCTTGATAAAATACGACAAGCTTGCAATGGAGGAGCAAGATAGTTTACATACAACCCTATGTTTTAGGATGGACAAGGGTATGCACCCTCGCATGTGATGCAATCCTTGTCGTTTGATTTCTAAGGATGGAGAGTGCAATTGTGTAAGATTGTTTACATACAACCCTATTTTTTTAGATGGGCAAGGGTCTGGACCCTCGTGGATTCGATTCCTGTGCTTTGGACAAACACCAAGACGCAACCCTTGTCATTTGATTTCTAAGAATGGAGAGTGCAATTGTATAAGATTGTTTACATACAAGCCTTTTTTTTAGGATGAGCAAGGGTATAGACCCTCCACACACACTCACTCCCTCACAAACACACACCCACACATGCACACATATATATATAGTTTTGGGTGGTGAGGATCAACTCACAGCCCTTAGTTTTAAAAATTGTGGAACCTTTCTTAGGGATTTTTACCCTTTAGATAAGGACATCAAAAAATTTTCCCTTCAAAAAGAAAGGCTTCAATTTGAAAATTTACTAAGGAGCCATAAGGAAAAAATGCTAGTGCAATTTTTACCCTTCAAATGAAATAATGGGGCTACACTAAGGCTATCGACTTATACTAGTGGTAACCCACAAGTTTGTAAATTACACCAATGGCATCTAATCAAGCAATCTCAAATATGGTGCTCTCTCAAGTGTGGCTAACCCCTTTCCTTAAATTTTAAGCCCATTTTCCACCAACATCAATTGACAATGTTAATTTTCTCAAAAGTATTCTCTCTCTCTCTCTCTCTCTCTCTCTCTCTCTCTCTCTCTCTCTCTCTCATATCCATGGCATGAAGCTCGCAGTCATGCTTTCAGGCTGTCGCCCATCCAATCTGACATCTGCTTTGTGCAACTTGCCCCCTCCCATCTCCTTCACATAAGTGTCTAGATGTGTAGCCAACCGTTTTCACATCGCAACTACATCCTTTGCGCTCCCTAATACAACAAGGCCCTCGTGGCCCCATCTTATAGCCCTTTACAAGGCCTTCATAAGCTTTTGCCTCGATGCTTAAACCCCCGGTGCACTTGCATACTTGCACATTGGTCACACACACATACCCTATTATGTTTGCCCATCTTGTGATTGTTTCCTCCTCAAGGGGAACCGCTAAACTTTGTGGGTGGATAGAATGTGCTAGGGGGTTTTATTTTTGTTGTGGAGCTAGATAAGGGGTTTTTTAATTGCAAAAGTGAAATAGTTTACACAAAAGGGGTACTTTTTTAAAGAAGGGGTGTATATAAATCATAAATCCTACAGATAGGGGGATCACCCCTTGAATGGGCATGTTATTGGGGTTTTTACATAGACTACCCTAGGCTTTTACCCCCCTTATGGTTGTCTGCACCTATCCGCTTTTTGGATGGCCCTTCAATTCTATGCATCCATCACCTGGTGTGACCACTATGCTAGCCCTTGGCCATTTGCCCCTTTGCTAAGCCATCAATTTTTGCCCCCAAAAAAATCCTCGTTTTCTTCGAATTCCCCACATAATGAGAAAAACGCGCAACTAGAGTTAACAAATAGTAAGTTCTCCATCAAATAATAGAATGACCAAATCAGTAAAATGGGGAGGGGAATTGGGAACATTGATGAAGGCCCTCAACAACAAAATGCAAAGGAGGATTGTGAATATTGATAAAGGCCCTCGACAACATGGATACATACATCACTAACGCATACAAACCATGCACCATTGCACTATGCAGTTTTGAGATGCATTCACAAGCATCAAGGAGATTCTCTTACAATAGGAGGAACACCTAGAAAACTAGAATACAAATTTAAAGGTGGAAGCTATGAAGGCACACACAATAAGAAAATCATTGATTTGAATGTATTCCTACAGGAAGCACTGACACTTTAGTTGAATTAGCTTAAGAAGAAACTTTGCGAGTAACTCCAAGAAGCCAAGTTAGAGATCACAGAGAGGCTTACACCAAAAAATGAAAGCCACTAAGTCAAAAATCCAAGAAGTGAATGCTCGCCTAAAGAAGCCTAAAGAAGGAGATCAAGGCCACCTCTACATAAGTAATGACTCATATCGTTGCATGTAGAACAAAGGAAACTTGGAATGGTCTAAGTGATGGAAGCGTGGAAGGAAGGAAAATGAGCATGTACCAAGTTGGCTAAGTCATCATTATCGAGTGGCCGCTCGTATGATGGAGTAGGGTCTTGGAAACCATATATTCGCATGATGGAGTAGGGTCTTGGAGACCATATATTTGCTTTGCATGGCCACATGAAATGGCAATGGGATCTTCTGACACCTTGGCTTTTCCAAGACCTACATTGTGAGAGACATTGTTTCTACATGGAGACCCAAAGATGGGATCTTCTGCATGGCCACATGAAATGGCAATGGGATCTTCTGACACCTTGGCTTTTCCAAGACCTACATTGTGAGAGACATTGTTTCTACATGGAGACCCATTAAATCCCGAAGATAGGATTACCCACGGTGTCAAATTATGTATGAGAGTCGGCTTTCAAGGGCCATGCTTGTACCTTTTTCTTTCTTCTTTCTTCTTTTTTTGTTTGGAAGGGAAAAGGGAGGGGAGGTGTGTCATGCATGTTAGGCCTCACACTTAACACAATGTACTTATAGTGGTGATATGGGATAGGAGGCTCGATTCATGTGGATGTGTTTAGCCAGGCCTAGCTTTCAGTTTTTACATATTGTAGTGTGTTATTTCTCGCCCGAGAGATCGGCCTTTGCACGGGACTTGTTGTACGATGGACACTCACCATATGCCCCCTTGTTTGGAGACATTTTATAGTTTCTCAACAAGGAGACATCCTCCTATTGGGCAACTTCAATGCTTGAACATCCATGAGGCAAGTACATACATATGATTTCCATGAAGTTGTAATCATGCTTTCAAGGATAGACCCTACAAACATATGTACATATGGGGGTAAAACAAACATCTTAAGATGCAAGGCTGATTTCCAAATATTACAAACATCTTCTCTAAAAATAGAAGCATGTGCTACTAATCTTTGATGGGATGTATCATACACCCACATTTGGATAGCCTCACATACTTCCCACACTGAGGAAGATCTAGCACCATGGATTACCTAATGTGGCCTCTTGCTCTTACATGACACATTTAATATTTCACCATCCCACCACCACCTTTTGGGGTCGATCACACATGCCTTGCTCTACCCACCCCACCCCTTGAGGGCTCACAATGCCAAAATGGGTGGCTTGATGAGGCATGCAAGAACACACAACTTCACCTCCTACAAGAGCAAGTGTGCGGAGGACTTGTACTAACTCTTCTTGAGTGAGAACAACTCTGACGCATGGCTTGAAGAAAAGAAACCACCCACACCCATCACAAATCCTCTAATATGTGAAGCTTATGACAATGGTGTGCCAAAGCAACCCACACATAGGCCATTCTCTTCAACACCACCAATGTCACCAGGACCATATTAAAGCAAGGCTAAGGGGGGGATTTTTTTTGTGAGCAAATTCGGGCGAGCATTTTTCGAAATATGGTGAGCATATTCGAGCGAGCATTTTTTCACAAATATGGCGAGCAATTTTTTAATAATGGGGGTCTCTCTCTCTCTCTCTCTCTCTCTCTCTCTCTCTCTCTCTCTCTCTCTCTCTCTCTCTCTCTCTGCCCGCCAGTTCGCCAGTTCAACCCCACCCACCGGCCAGTTCTCTGCCCGCCATTTCGCCTCTCTGCCCACCAGTTCGCCAGTTCGCCTCTGGTCTGCCCAGTTCGCCTCTACCCCCTTTCGCCATTTCGCCATTTTGCCTGTGCCCCCTTTCGCCATTTCGCACCCTTGCTCAGCCCCCTTTCCCCACCCACCCTTGCTCATCCCCCTTTCCCCACCCGCCCTTGCTCAGGCCCCCAAGGCAGCAACATAACTCTCTCTCTCTCTCTCTCTCTCTCTCTCTCTCCTCCCTGCCTGTGGGAAGGACTGCATAGTGATTTGGAGGAATGGCCCCGAGTCTCCAAGAGAAACTCGAGGCCCTCGAGATGGCAATGAAGGCATTAATCAAGGAGAACAAGAAGACATCCGATTCCAACCTCAATGAGGTGGAAAACAAACTACACAGGCACATCATAGCTCTCGAAGCACGGGTCACGAACCTCGAACAAGAGAACACAGCACTCAAGGAGGAGGTGAGTGCATTGAAAGTGGAAATGGTAGCCATCAAGAATGCTGAGAAGGAAGAAGGGGAGATCAATGACAACACTCTCATGGCCATCAAAGAAGAGATCTCCAAGGAGATCACAAAGGACATGGAGGGAAAGCTCGAAGCCAAGCAGTCAGGATGGGTCGAGGTGGTGAAGAAGAACATCCGTAAAGAAGTGAGGGAGGAGACTCAAAGGGAAGAAAACCAAATCATTCACACCACCATTGAGGAGGAGAAGATGAGGCATGCCCGTCGCCTCAACATTCGAGTCACAGGTATAGCCGAGACACCCGACTCCACTCCCGAGAAAGCTGGACAGCTTCTATGCATGAAGCTCGGCTACAAGGAAGAGCACCCTCTCCCCTTCACCAAAGCATGGAGAGCCGGGAAAGACTCAACACGCAAGCGAGCCCTCATCCTATAGTTTGCAGGAGAGACGGAGAGGGTCACCTTCATGAGGAAGAGGGTCATACTACAGGGTTTAGAGGGAGCTCCTATTTTCTTGGTGGATGATGATCTCACGAGGCTGCAGCTTGAGCATAGGAGAACTTGCATGCCATGAGTCTTACACGCGAGGAGAGAAGGCAAGAAGGCCTTCTATCGAGATGGTCGGGTCATCATTGATGGCTGGCCCATGGATTAGCGGTTTGGGGCCTATGGGACACAGACCAGGCCACTGACAGAGATACACATAGCAGTATGGAACTGTAATGGTTCACTATGGGTGCAGCCTGGACGACTGGAGCATGTTATGGTGGGGAGAGACATCATACTTCTGACAGAGACACATCAGAGCCCAGAGAGAGGGCTACCTCGAGTAGAGGGATTCTAGTGGGAGTCAGCATACAGGCGGACCACACGCCAGGGTACCTCGAGAGGGTCGGGGGGAGTAGCAGTCCTATTCAGACGGGAGCTACAGGGGAGACTGAGAGTGGTAGCACAGGATCCAGAGGCCAGATACATGTGGATCAGCTTACAGCTCTCACAGGACAGGGTTATATACATAGCTCTATGTTACTTTTCTCCATCAGGATCCTCCTATGTCATTATAGAGGACATGCCACAGGAGGAGGAGATAGGAGCCTCACCATACACTTGTCTGTCAGAGGAGATTATGTATTATTCTACACTAGGGGAAGTATTTCTTACGGGCGACTTCAATGCCCACACACAGAGCAGACAGTGTGAGGTGTATGACTATGATGACATGGAGATCCTCCACCCTGTGGATCTAGAGGAGATAGGGGCTAGTCGGGCATCAGAGGACACTGGACCAGACAGAGGACATTATGGGGACCACTTACTAGAGTTGGGAGCCAGGCATCGTCTCGTTATTTATAACGGGATGCTACAGTGGCCGGGATCAGGAGGGCTGACATGCTTCCCACATGGGGGTCATACACGGACCGGAGGCACGATGGTAGACTACATTATGGGGTCTTTGGAGGCATCACAGCTTGTCACCTCATTCTCCATTCCACCTCGTCCTATTGGGGCAGATCATACATACTTGGCATTTTCACTAGCCGGATCACCAGTATCACCAGCCCCCCACATACCGACGCCACACACTACCATCTACTTCACACATGACATGGCAGACATATACACTGGCAGAGTAGAGGATGGGCTCCTACTCATGGATCCCCTGGCATCTATGGATACCATTACAGCCCAGCTCGCATCACTCCTACACACGGCTGCATTACAGAGCTTCCCACATCGTGTACACTCAGGAGAGCCTGCGAGACCTGGGACTATGCCCCAGAACAGATGGTATGATGACGAGTGCAAAGCCCTATACTCACGACTCCGCATACAGAGAGCCTTGGGAGCCATCACAGAGCAGGAGTCGAGGAGAGAGATGAGGAGACTTACTCGCCGCAAAAGGCGGGCCTTCGCAGAGATACAGGAGCTAGAGATCTTTCATTTCTTCATGAGTAGAGATAGCCCTGTCTCATGGCGGCACTTCAGAGAGCCCCGGACCCCGACACCTATTGCAGACCCACAGACACTGCACACATATGCAGAGGGTCTATACCATGCCCCATAGCAGCCACCTATACCTCAGCCACACAGGAGCCTCGACCTACCACAGCTAGCTTCTTTACCCACTCGATGGTACAGGAAGCTATCCGCCGCCTACAGCATGGACGGGCCGCCGACCATATGGGCCTGCAGGGTGAGCATCTCATATATGCAGTAGATTCTTTAGCTCCTTTTCTTGCACACCAGTTTAACAGGGCACTAGCAGAGGGTTTGCCTGCGGAGTGGACGATGCACACCATTGTGCCGATTCACAAAACAGGGGATATGCTCGATCCGAGCAACTACAGGATGGTTATGGTTGGCCACGTGCTGGCCAAACTCTATGGTGCAGTGCTGGAGCAAGAGCTTAGCTTATATGTTGAGCGAGCAGGTTTACGCTCATCAGGGCAGGCAGGCTTCAAGAGAGCTTTCTCTACCACTGACCATGTATTCACTTTGAGATGTATGATTGATCAGGCCAGAGTGAGGAAGAGAAAGCTCTATTGCTGCTTTGTGGATTTCCGCAAGGCATTTGACACAGTACCACGAGAGAGGCTCTTTCAACGCCTGCAGTCTCTTGGCATACCAGCAGATATGACATGGGGCATCTATGCATTATATGAGCAGGTTTTTGGGCGAGTCAAATGTCCAGGAGGTATGTCCGAGACTATTGCTAGCACCATTGGTGTGAAGCAAGGATGCCCACTTTCCCCCATGCTATTTGGGTTATACATTGATGAGGTGGCTGACTTCATTACATGGGGAGGCAGAGATGGAGTTGATTTAGCAGGTACCTCAGTACATATTATGCTCTATGCTGATGATATTGTATTAGTGTCTGAGTCCCCAGGTGGTCTACACCAGCATCTACATGCACTCGATGATTTCTGCACACAGAGGGGTCTTACTGTGAACCTTGGGAAAACCAAGGTTATGGTCTTTCATACATCGAGACAGGGCAGGAGTCAGCTGACATTCACTCTCGCAGGATGCCAGGTGGAGGTGGTGACATCATACGTGTACCTAGGGGTTACCTTCTCTGCAGCAGCCACACGCTTTACCATGGGTTCAGCAGTCAGAGCTAGATTGACACGGGGATGTGTAGCATTGGCTATGCTAGAGAGACAGTGCCACCAGGCGCATTTTCAGGAGCCCCGGACGAAGGGGTGGCTATTTGACACATTAGTCACACCGGCATTGATGTATGGAGTAGCAGTATGGGAGCCAGGCCTTGCTACCCATTGGTGGACACAGATAGAGAGACCACAGGCCCTCATGATGGCACGCATGATACGCAGCAAACCGTCAATACCTCATGACATTATCTGAGTAGAGTTTGCTACGCCTCCTATGATGGTAGAGGCCATATTTCAGACTATATGCCTGCTAGACAGATTCAGAGAGATGCCACAGGACAGATTATCATACAGAGCTTTTTAGGCATTTAGACAGTTGGCTGAGGCAGGAGATAGAGGATCATGGTATGCATAGGTCACACATTGGTTCTCACAACATGGCCTAGACATGGATCATCTACCACCATTCCAGTATGACAGGGATGCACCACATATCCGTCTCTCTCATAGTGAGAGGAACAGAGTATTGAGACAGGATCTATGGCAGCTCTATACACGAGAGACATGGATATCGTCTACACAGCCTCTTCCACCGCCGAAGATGCTATACTACAGAGATCACTTCATGAGTATCACTGATGATGGATTTATAGAGAGGCCTAGATACATGGAGGGCTTTTTACCACACGGCTCCCGAGTGGCTATTGGTCAGCTCAGAGTTTCATCACACTGATTGGAGATTGAGACTAGCAGAGCAGCACAGATCCCCCGAGAGGAGAGGGTATGCAGATTGTGCAAAGAGGAGGTGGAGAGTGAGGAGCATTATGTATGCAGATGCAGATGCATTATACAGCCATCTGCATCTGCATTATGTATGCAGATGCAGAGCATATACAGCCATCAGAGAGAGATATCCCATTTTATTCAGAGAGCCACATTCCCTACGCTAGATCTTTGAGACAGCAGACCAGCGCATACTGGGGAGATACATTCTAGACATACAGCGCCACAGAGAGACATTATTACAGGCTCAGACAGCTCCAGAGGGGGGGCGACAGACACAGATTACTACATTTTTTCAAAGATCCATACCCCTCCCAGCCCCTACACGGCAGGGAATTACTCTCCAGAGAGCAGAGACACTTAGAGCCCGCAGGAGACAGAGGACACCTAGCTTTCGGACACCACGCCTATACCAGAGAGAGATGACAGAGATCAGAGCTCAATTTCACAGAGAGGGTGCGGAGCGACTGGCTCGCCTTAGAGCACACCCAGGCATGTTCTTCAGGGAGCTGTGGACACCCCCTTCACTGATGTATACCATTTTATACCCCCAGTATGGTACAGGATGGAGCTAGGTAGGTTGCATATCATGATTGTATACTCCATGCATATAGCTTTGCATTCTCCTAGTAATAGAGCTCCATCCCCTGCACACCTAGATTCAGTTTTTTTATTCAGTACTTTTTCATTTTGTTGGGATGACAGAGGATACCCCATACAGGTACTCCGATTTGTCTCATAGGCCGAGTTCGGTCTTTTGGAAGACGTTAATAAAATCTTCTCTCTCTCTCTCTCTCTCTCTCTCTCTCTCTCTCTCTCTCTCTCTCTCTCTCTCTCTAGCAAATTCGGGCGAGCATTTTCCAAAATATGGCGAGTAGTTTTTAAATAATGGGGGGCTCTCAGTATATCGCTCTCTCTCTCTCTCTCTCTCTCTCTCTTATCTACCTCTCTCAATCGCTCTCAATAGCAAAATAAAATTACTCCAATAAAATGATACAAGCTCAAATAAAGTTACTCCATGCAAATTGTTCCTATAAAATGATACCCCATAACATTTTTGCACATCCATACATCTCTGGAGTTAAATAAGGAACATGAGTTGTCCACTAAACCAATTTAGGGTAAGTTTGTTCTTTGCGTAGACATTTGGTTACCTCTCTTTCTATCAAAATTGGTTGGTGAATAAACATATTTTCATTTTGACTTAATCCCATGACTCTCATGTACACAAAGGATAAGTGTTTGCATGCTAAGTAGGGTTTTTGTTGGACATGAGCATGATGGATGCATTTTGATATGCACATCATAACTTCCCACATGAGAACCTTCTCCAAACGTCTCAATAGTGAAAGCCTCATGTTTGGAAGATTGAAACACCTGCACTTGTGTAACTTATGCATTAATATCTAGTGCTTTCTTGATCCTTTTTGTAACTTCTTTTGAAATGCTTATTTTGTGTCTTGTGTGATGGCCATCTCGTGACATATCATTTTTGAATGTGGCTGTCTTTTCTCTAGGCACTTCTGGTTGACTTGAGCTCAATGGAGTTTGTTGTTCCCTTCACAATGGCTTACTATGTAAGTTATAGCATGCAAAGCACCAATGCGTTGGCCTCCTCAACTATTAGATTTGTACCTTTAACCACCATTGGCCATATAGTAGGCACATTGTGTGGGGGATGGTCAATGTTCTTATCCACAGCCCATGTATGAATGATGTCATTATTGCAAAACCACATCATTTGACTAGTCTTCCTAGTAGCATGGGACCTTGTTGAAAAAAATAATGGCGCAGGTACTTCTTTTGCACATCCTACAATTATGTGACCACACTTACTACTACCTATATAACCCAAACACTTTACTCTGCTTCCCTTTGGAGTTCTCCTAATTGCCCAAAATGTCTTGTGTATGGGTCCTTCCATTATGATTTTGTCACTCAATTCATTTCTCGTGTCCACATCTTCATCCATGAATTGTATTTTTGCAAATGTCTTGTGTATGGTTGCTTCCATTATGATTTTGTCACTCAATTCATTTCTTGTGTCCACATCTTCATCCATGAATTGTATTTTCCTGCAACATCCAATAGACTTCCTATCTCTCACCGTGCACATTGTACTCGGGTCTATGACTAGCATCATCATCCACATTAATTAGATTACACTGTCGTCTCTTGTGTCGGGTTGATTCCCAATCACCTACCAAAGGAGTTGAGGCTTTGTACATGGGTGTACTTGAAGTGGTACTCTTTAGTGTCCTTACAACTTGTGTTGGGCTTGGAGTATGCACATTTGTCCTCTCAATTAGCTTTTCAAGACTTGGACCTCCTCTTATATGCTTGCCCATCATGTATGAATTTTGTTTTGCACTTTGTAATAAAACATGCCATATCTGATACACATACATTGTAGAGTGTTATTTTTTGCACCTATGTAATAGTTAGAGACATATTAGAAACATTATTAAAGACACTATTTTTTAAGACAGGTTCTTATACATACCAAAATCATTACATTGCCCCAATGTGCAATGCACACTTCCCACCAGCTCAGCCAAAAGTTCCATGGCAAGTATATTTGAATCTCTTACATTTCCACTATGCCACCGTTGCCGGATAAGTCACCCTTGATATAGTGTAGCCTTTTTTGTTGACTGGGTTTGCAACTTCTCACACGTGCTCTTATGCACACCTTGGAAGGCCTTTATAACATACTTTGCGGTATGTATATTTAGGCTTTGTGCCCAATGAAATAAACATGAGCGCTTTCGACCTTTCATTTATTGTCCTTCATTGTAGACTTCTCTAATGGCATTGCAATTTGCTGGGGCTTCATCTGCCATGAAACCAAAGAAGTCTACCTTTTCAAATCCATGTGTCACCATGACATTATTCATGCATTCCCAAAACAATACTTGGGAAATCTTTTTCTCCTCTTTCATCTCGCAAGTTGAAATAGTTAGAAGCTTCTTCTCTACAGGCTGTAAACTAAAAGTCAATATGCTAAAAGAGGTAATAACAAAGAACTAATTTTTTCAAAAGTCATATTATTAGCAAAAAACCATTGTTACTACCTTAGATCATAAATGTGACAAGCCATTATTATCCAATCCATGATACGTCTAGTGTGGTCAAGCTCTCCTTACATCTCCCTGAACGCCTCATTCTATTGACAAGTTCAACACCTAAGGATGGTCCTTTAGTAGATATCTTGAAAACAAAACAACGTTCAGTTTCATTACCTTGACCTCGAAATTGGCTTCCATGGAAGAAGTCATAATTGCAATCATTCTTCAAACGTAGCAAGTCATCATAGCCAAATGATGACTTGGGTGGTCCTTGGCGTGCGTGAGCTATTGACCTTTGAAACCTACAAGAAAGAAATTTTTAATCACTTTGTATATATGGCCTTAACAAATGCTTCTCTAATTTAACCCACCGCTTGTTCTCAACTAGCGGGCTGAGCTCTTCTAGCACATTATTGAATTCTTTATCTCCAAGCTCATGTCCTTGATCTCCTTCTCAGACTATTGAAGTCAGCACCAACTCCTTGGCAACACACATCTACACCTTCCTTGGACTAGCACCTGCATCAAATTTAATTACTCTTTGAACCATTGCTTTAGTCTTATCAAGCAATGCCTTTGATGTTCCGGCCTGGACACCATGTGAATGAATTTTAGTGTATATTAGAAGCTGTGTTTGTTTGTCATCATTAGGCATGAAATAATACACATAACATGTATAAGATTGTTTGCAAGTAGCTGGCTTTTTGCATAGTGATAATTGAGCTTTCCATCATTAATGGCTAGGACACCAACTGCACAAGTTTTCTTTATGCACCCTTTGAAACTAATGTCATTAGGAAAGTCATTGTTCAAATACCAAGGACATGTGGTGTGTAAACAATGTATTTCACCAATGCAATGGCTTATCCTACACACCCCTGGAAAGTTGGCAGTCAATGTAGCTGCCTTTGTCCACATGCGACCATTGTACTTAAGATCCATGCCATCCATTCCTACTCCAAAACCCATGGTGACAGGAAACTCAAATATTACATCCCTATCATAGAATCTAGGAAGCTCATTCACCAAAAACACCCGTGGTATACGTCTCACCAGCTTTGTCAAAGTGTTCTCTTTCCTCATGTTCAACAAGAACTCTACAGTGCTTTTTGATTTCAAGGGTGAAAGTACTTCATGGTTGGGTAACTAGGTGTATAGAGGCATTGCATCTAATACATATGTCTTATGTAGTAGCAGACTATCATCATCAAAATTTGTTGAACTTTGAACGTTCACATAATTAGAGGTTCCAATTGATGTATTAGATTTTGAGCTTACAGGTACCTCATATGTAAGAGATATTAGGTCATCAAGGAGGTAAAGGTCCTTACCTTCTATATCTTGTAGTGGAACTTGTAAAGGCAACACATGTCTCTTTATCTGTTGTGATTTGTGACTCAATTGTGATCGCCTCTAAACCCTTGAACTGTGATGGTAAACATTTTCAAATAAGACATTCCTTGTTCACATAGCCTTTTCCATTGCTCATAGGCACCCTCATCTCACATGTTTCATTGTTGGGGAAAATAAGCTTGGCCTCTATAAGAGAGAGAGAGAGAGAGAGAGAGAGAGAGAGATGTATGTGTGAGAGAGAGATAGAGAGGGATGTGTACATGAGAGAGAGAGAGAGAGAGATAGAGAGGGATGTGTACGTGAGAGAGAGAGAGAGAGAGAGAGAGAGAGAGAGAGAATCACTTGTTAGGAGGTCCTAAATAAATGATTACCAAATATCATTTACGTTACCGTTTGTATTAGGGTTAGGGTTAGGGTTAGGGTTAGGGGTAGTGTTAATTCGTTTAACTTCAGTGTGTAAAAAAAGTAAAAAGTTAAAAATTTTAATTTTTACCAAAAAATGTTATTTTTATTATTCTTGTAATTTTTCTTTGCAATGTTCTTGTGATTAACTGTTTTATGATCATGTCGTTCCTCCTCTCTATCTAACTCACACACACACACACACACACACACACACACACACACACACATCGCACCTCACCCTCTCTATCCAACTCTCAAACACACACACACACACACACACACACACACACACACACATCGCACCTCACCCTCTCTATCCAACTCTCAAACACACACACACACACACACACACACACACACACACACACACACACCATTCTAATAGCTTTTATGTGGTCAATAAAAATTAACCTTTGAAAATAAATCTTCAAAGGTTTCCAAACACAACAATCTTTTAAATGGAAGAGGGGACAATCATATAGCTTTCCTACATTAAAATTTCTAGGTCTAGCAAATGATGGACATGCTTCTTAATCCTCATGGCCTACCTTGGAGGGTCTCCCTTGTTGGGAAAGCATGGCTTCTCCTCTTACCTAAGAGTCTTGCAATATGAGCTATCTAGAATATATTTTATCCTTTTTTATTCTACCAATTAATTAGTAAGTGTAAACCTTAGTCAAGGTTCCCTAATTATAAAAAGATCCATACCATGTATGAAAGGGACCCATCCTATGTACAAAAACATTGAGGTAGACTTGCGCTCTATCAGTACGATATACAACCATGGTGTTTGCCTTCACATAACATATATACCATGTCTTTCGATTTAATAGAACATGCTTTACTTTTTGCCAGAAAGATGCATTATTTTGAGATAGTAAATTGAAGACCTTATGGGAGAACTTATGCATGAGTGGTATAGGATATTATTCCACACAATACGTTGATAAGTGTGGTATGGAACTAGCGTCCTTGCAATGATGTGAGACACATTGTGGATCATATGACTTTTTCAAAGGCTAGAAAATGAACTTAATCCATGAGTAATTTTGATCAAGTTGTTCAATCAACTTGTAAGTTTGTTGATTTCATCTTAATCATGGCTTCTACTCTTTAAACTTCAACCCAAAATTAGCTCATCTAAATCACTCAACTTTTCGCTTAAACTTGTATTAGCTAAGTGAGTGTGTTTATCTTGTAGAAAAATTGCTAACCTACATAGAAATCAAGAAGAGGTTGTATATGGATACCCTACATGTACAGATGGAAAAATGGTGAGCAAAGGATGCCATTGGTTTTGTTAGGCTAGCTCCTATCTTGTGTGATGCATATAATAGACCATTAGGGGGACATGATAAATAACATAAAACATCCACTTAAATAAATCTTAGGGCATTTGTAATATTTTTGCAAGTGGAGACTCACAAACAAATAAACAAACATTATTTATAATATTTTTGCAAGTGGAGACACACAAACAAACATTATTTGTCTAAGTATTGTGAATTTCTTTTATGGTTAAATTTTGTAAGTGGAGACACACAAACAAACATTATTTGTAATATTTTTGCGAGTGGAGACACACAAACAAACATTATTTGTCTAAGTATTGTGAATTTCTTTTATGGTTAAATTTTGCAAGTGGAGACACACAAACAAACATTATTTGTCTAATATTTTTGCAAGTGGAGACACACAAACAAACATTATTTGTCTAAGTATTGTGAATTTCTTTTATGGTTAAATTTTGTGCTTCACATACACTTTTCACACATTAAGTTTGTGATATTTTGAATGTTTTATAGATTCCAAAAGATGAACTACATCATTGAGAACATAGTTTACTACAAACATGACTATTATGTGGTTGGGCCAATTTTTACAAATATTGACCCTAGTAAAATATTGATAGTAAAATATTACAAACATGACCCTAGTAAAAAGAAATTCATTGAACTTCCACAAAACTGATGCATGAGAGGTGGCTTTTTTTTTACGAGATTGTCTCCAAGACTGTGTGCAATTAATTGTGGTGGCATTGCTTTCTACTGATGACGATTAGATGTGGCAGCCATGTCAAAAGGGGGGCAGACAGTGTGGCATCGACAGCTTAGCTAAAAGTTAACGTGGCATCGATAGTGTGGCAACGTGGATTTGACCTACAGCACCGATGACATTTTGATGTGGATTCAAGCTACAATCAATGATGATTTGATGTGGCATCACTCAAAGTATTCAAACTATAGCCGACGGTGATTTGACGTGGCAGTCAAAGTATTCGAACTATAATCGATGATGATTTGACGTGGCAGTCAAAGTTGACTGCCACATCAAATCGTCGTCGCTTGTAGTTCGAATCCACGTCAAATAGCCATCAAGCTGTAGTTTAAATCCACGTCAAATTACCATCGGCTGTAGTTTGAATCCACACTGCCACGTTGTCGATGCCACGTTAACTTTTAGCCACATTGTTGATGCCACGTTAACTTTTAGCCACATTGTTGATGCCACACCGTCAGTCCCCCCCTTTTAGCATGTCGGAACGAGGTGGTTGATGATGTGGCAACAATTAACTTCATGCCACTTCATACCGATATGCTAAAAGGGGAGGCCGACGTCGCTTATTAAGAGCGCTAATTTTTACGAACTGATTTTGGTTCCGCATGGCTTGTTGCGATTGTTGATTCCATTCCATGCTCGACCAGATCACTGATTTGGTTGCTTTTAAGTTTCTTGCAGCGCAAGTTTGTGCAATTAGAGAGAGAGAGAGAGAGAGAGAGAGAGAGAGAGAGAGAGAGAGAGAGAGAGAGAGAGAGAGAGAGAGAGAGAGAGAGAGAGAGAGAGAGAGAGAGAGAGAGAGAGAGCATTTTAGTTAGTTTAAGTTTAAATTTATATATTTTATAAAAAATTATCCGTGTTGGTCTTGCCTACTGTGGGCATACCACCAACCTCCCTTTCTTTTCTTGTGTGCATCTAAGCAAGGCTGTTGACAAGCCTAATTTGTTGTCTATGAACCCTAACTCGTCTTCTTGTAGAGTTACAAGCCATGATCCAATCTATACATATTAGGACAAAAACCATTCAAGGCTATTTTGGCTATTTTGAGCTCGTTCTTATACTAAAATCAGAACAAAAACCATTCAAGGCTATTGATTTCGTGATTGCAATTCCAAAATTTCATGGAATAGGATAGGGTTCCTCATGTCCCTTGGTCCAGCATTGTGATAAACATTTTATAACATTTTAACAATATTTAAAACTTCCAAACTAGAGGTAGAATAAGCATTAAGTATGGATTTCAAATTTGATTTTAAAGGATATGGACTGTATTTTGGGTTCTTGTCTATGTGGACCACCTATATTTTAGGTTTAAAGTAAATATTGATATACTTTTAACAAATCCCATTATTTTTTTACACCTATCCCTTAACTTACAATTATCTTATAAACTTTTAAAATATAATCTAGTTGTATAACTAGAGTGGTTAGGTTAGGGTTCCGATTGGGTTAGATTTAACCATGGTTAGTTTGTTTGTGTATAAAAGGCCATCTTTATGCCTTTTTCTTTGTATTAACCAACCATCAAGAGCAAGGAGGTGACGTTCTCTCTCTATCTTTTTTCATTTTTGAACACACATCTTGTATGCATCTCTCTCCCCCCACAAATACACACACAAAGAATAACACACGAGTGGATAATCACTCTCTCTATCTTTTACATACATTGTAAATGAGACTCTCTCTCTCTCTCTCTCTCTCTCTCTCTCTCTCTCTCTCTCTCTCTCTCTCTCTCTCTCTTTCCCCCATACACTCAGGTATACACACATACTAAAACACACTCATGTAACAACTATTTCCAAAAGTTTAAAGACCTGAGGAGATAACGCATGGAAACAAGAAGGGCCGTGTAGCTCCTCGAACCTTGGCCTGCGCCCCTCCTCCTCTGTGCCTGCTTTGCCCCCATCCTCCCTCCGCCTCCATCCTTCCTCCACTGTTTGCCCCTGCCTCTGCCCGCCCTCATTCCTCTACCTCATCCCTCTGCGCAGCGCATCCTTCCTCCGCCTCTCCCATCTTCCCCCCCCCCCCCGCTGTTCACTCCTGCCCAACCTATGCCTCCCCTCATTCCTTCGCCTCATCCCTCTGCGCAGCGCATCCCCTCGCATGTGTGTCCAGTTCTCCTCCCCTTGCTTCCCGTTTTTTTGCTTTTCCCTTTTCCACCCTCCCTTCCTTTCCTCCGCCTCCTTGCCTTCCTCTTCCCCTGTGTTCGGATTGCTCCTCATCCGGGTTCAAGTCGGCCTTCTTCTTCGATTAGCATCATGGCTAATCATTCTCCCTCGACCGGGCGAACCATTGTTTTTTTCCGAAGCTGACCTCACGGTCCTCTTTGCCGAAATTGACAAAGACTCCAAAACGACCCTCATTGTTGCTAGAATCTTTGGATCTCACCCTTCTGACCTTGCTCCACACTTTCAAGATGTCAGGTTGCTTGGAAGAGGTTTCTTCCAAGTGGATTTTGATTTTGAGGATGCAGCCTCAGAGGTTTTGAAGGGCAGCCCTTTGCCACTGGGCCCGAGGAATGTTTAGTTTCTTCCCTACTCCAGCTATTTTGACCCTGTTGAGAGGAAGATCGGAACCGTTTCCCGACTACTCTCAGATTCCCAAGTCTTCCTCGCGCATATTGGCCTATGCTAAAGGCCATTAGGTTTGCCTTTGGGTTGGTTCTTCAAGTGCCCCCCCTCCAAGCTTTGCCGACATCTTCTGCCAGGTGGTCACTGCCTCAGAGGATGATGTCTCTAGGGTCATGGTTCTTGCCCATGACTATGAGCTCTTTGAGGACTATGTTTTGCTTCTAGGCCCTAGTTGGCCTTTGAAGCAACGTATGGAGATTGTAGGTAAACCCGATCAGTGCTGGGTTTTTCACCGATAGGGTCACTTTGCTCGAGATTTCCCTCAAGCTCGGGGTTGCAGGAGGCCTCGCAAGCCTGCTCCTCAGGTGCTACCTCCCTTGGATCCTTTCCGTCCTACAGTCCACCAGGTGTGGCAAGCTGTCTCTCACGCCCGCCCCCTTGGTGCGATTGATGGGAAGACTTCATTGGATCTTGTACCTCAGATAGATGATGTTTCTAGGTAGAGGGATATATCAGCTCATGCATCTTTGCAGGGAGATGATATATCAGATCAGGATGGTTTTGTTAAGTCCTCTCTACTTGGAGGGGGTGATATGCAAGATGTTCAGTGTAGTGGGGATCATGTATTGCAGGATTTTCAGCATGATGCCATTGCCCTTGATGCCCCACAGCAGGTGGGGATCATGTATTGCAGGATTTTCAGCATGATGCCATTGCCCTTGATGCCCTACAGCAGGTGAGGGCGCATAGGTTTCTCGTACTATGCAAGTGTTGTGCAGGGCCTTGGACAAGGGCATGTCAGTGGACTTTGCCCCATGGATTATCCCATCCTCCAGCATTATGAGAGGCGTCCTTAGGCTGCCTATCGTCTTCTTAGATGATCTGGGGTCAAACCCTCTTCTCTTCCATGAGAATCATCTCATGGAATGTTCAGGGCCTTGGAGGGCTTCCCACCCATGGTAGGAAGTGCCTTTTGAAGGACCAGCTTCACCCCTGTTGTTACAAGAGGGTCTATGGATATACTTTTGTTGCAGGAACATAAATCGGATAGATCTCAGTGTGGCAAAACTGGTAAGATGCTTTCTGGCCACACCTTTTGGTCTTGGGTTGTTGGGACTAGAGAGGGTGTTTACATATTTCAGTGGCAGCATTTATTATGCCTCATGTTATTGGGCATGGTATTATCATCCCTGCTAGAGCGCAATGGATCTTGATCATGCATGAGGGTCATAAATTAGGAATCTTGAATATCTATGCACCTAACGTGAGAGGTGAAAGGGTGGCCTTTTGGGACACCATTACAAATGTCATTCCCCAGGTTGATCATTGGATAGTGGGAGGAGACTTCAATATGGTTGAGCAACCTTCTGACAGGAAGGGTGGACGTGAAGGGGGTTTACACCCTTTAGAGCAAACCTCATGGGAGAGGTTCACATTCTCTTTTTTTGGTAGGGTTTACTGGACTGAGGATGACTTCCAGAGAAGGCCAAATTCCTTATATTTCTCTTGGCATAACCAAGAGCGGGGATGAGAGAATCTTTGCACGTCTAGATAGATTTTATGTGGATGATTGGTCCCTAGATAGAGGAGGCACCATTGCTATTATGCTTAGCACCACCAAATCTGATCATTGCCCTGTCGTTTTGTGTCTCAGGCAGCTTGGGGCTCGCTCGGCCTCTCCATGTGTCCGTATCCCTGACTCTCTATATCTAGATGCTGACATCTATCTTGAGATCAAAGAAATATGGAGATCTTGTGACGATCCTGATCCTCGTCATAATATTGTGCTGGCTCTTGAGAGGACCAGCCATCATTATCATAGTGCTGCCTTGTCCAAGAAGAAGGAGGCTCTGGACAAGGAGAGAGCTATTAGGCGCAGGATTGCTGCTCTTCAGAGGGAACATGAAAAGCATCCACATGCGTCTTGGATTACAGACGTCTTGACCACATTTAGAGCAGAGCTGCAGTTAGCCATGGACAGGAGGGCTGAGTTTGCATTCCATGCGAACAAGGCTTTTTGGACTCAAATGGGTAGCAGATGCAACAAAGAGTTTTTTTTAGCACACAGGCCTTTCCATAGCAGGGATTCTGTGAGGTATTTGCAGGATTCACAGGGTGAGGTTCAGATTGAGCCTGATAAGGTAAGGGGTATTGCTTCAAATTTTTATCGATCTTTGTTGACTGCAGAGGTGCCCTCTCCTCTGAGAGATGTGGCACAACAGAAAGTTTGGGAGTTCATGCCCAAGCTTGTTACAGATGCTATGTGTTCTTCCCTGGATGCCCCTTTCTCGAAGGATGAATTCCTTCACGCATTGCATGCTCTTTCCAGTGGTTCATGCCTAGGGGATGATGGTCTTTCTCCTGCCTTCTTTATTCTTTTTTGGGATCATATTGGAGATTCTATCACTGTTGCCCTTCAGGAAACGTGGTTGTTGTGTATGATGCCGCCATACCTCATAGAGGGGTTCATTCACCTTATCCCCAAGAGTGGGGACAAGACTGACATCAAGCAATGGAGGCCCATCACTCTTCTTGGATCTGCATATAAGATCTTAGCTAAAGCCTTGAGTATAAGGTTGCAACCAATTCTCCAAAGGACTATCCATGATACACAGAATGGGTTCCTCTAAGGAAGGAGTATATTTAATAACATATTTTCTTTCTAGGAAGCTGTCAAGTGGGCAAAGTCTAGTCATCAGCCTCTTGCCATTCTTTTGCTTGATTTTGAAAAAGCTTATGATGACAGAGTGGATCGGGATTTTTTGGAGGGCACTATGGCACATATGGGGTTTTCCCAAAACTGGATCAGAGGGGTGTCCTGCCTATACAAGGGGGCTCATAGCACTGTTTTAGCTTGTGGGGGGCACGACGAGCGTTTTTAGATTTCCCTTTCGGTGAGGCAGGGCTGTCCCCTCGCCCCTTTACTGTACCTCATTATAGCTAAGGCTATGAGGAGCAGGTTTCTTCGGGCTGCACATGGTGTTGTGGGTCTTAGGTTGCCTTTATGCACGGAGGAAGAGTTTTTGGACTATGAGTTAGCAGATGATACGGTGTTGTTCCTTGAGGCTTCACATGCTTGTTTATGTGCTTTCCGGGGACAACCTTGGAGGCCTTTTGTTTGGCAGCAGGAGCTACTATCAATTGGAATAAATTAGTTGGTTTTTGGATCAGTGATTCTCCTCTTGCAGATTGGGGTACAAATGTTCATTTTACTTGGATTGAGAGAGGATGCTCTGCCAGATACCTTGGTTGTCAGGTGGGCATGGAAATGCACACACCAGGGCTAAAGTTGCTTGGGAAACCATTATTAGGCCTAATCAAGAAGGGGGATTGAATATCATTGACCCTGAGGTGTAATGTAAGGCTTTGCTCTGTAAGCTTGTTGTTAGGGGCTTTCTTCCAGGAACTGAGCCATGGAAGGACTTTCTCATGTAGCAGATCACGAAGTGTGTTTCTATTTGCGGGCGGAGGTGACTGGACTCTTAGCTCATGCTTTATTTTTTCGGATGCAGTTCACCGCTCCCCTTTGTCCCCTTGGTTAGGTCCCTCCTACGGGCCTGGGATTGCCTGAGGAGTTTTTTAGTACACATCCTCCCGCGTTCAATAGCAGAGGAAGCTAACCGGGCAACCCATTCTATGGAATGATATTTGATCTTAGATGTGCATGGTAGGCCTCTTGGGGCAGCTATGCATATACTTTGGGCTGGCTGGGAGACCCTATGCCCCACAGTGCTGGCTTGGAAGAGGTTTAAGAGCCTCACCGAGGTGCAGAGATTGGATTTCACGCAGCATTTGAGAGGCTCTAGCCATAGGATTGCATAGATTGATGTAGCCATTCCCAACCACTAGATTACTAGATCTTTTTTGGAAGGTCGTCATCATTCCTGGTTTGGGGTTTTCTGTGGGATAGGTGTTCTTCTTCAGGTTATGGGTATCTCCTTGCCTAGGGAGGATGATGTACCGGTCTTTTTTTCTGTATAGGATGGGTGGCAACTGGAGAGATGTGATGTGCAGGACCTTATTGAGGGCCCCCAGATTCGTCTAGTCAGAGTTGTTGTCAGGTTAGGGAAGCACGTCTTTGTTGACCCCCCCAGGGATAATCACAGAGAGTGTTAGCCTTTAGTTGTATGGTGGCTGCTCTATATCAGACATTTGCATTGGGACCCCGGTGAGTGGGAGTGGAAGGATGCTTGTAACCCTTTGAAAAGCATGTCTTTTTTTAGTTATACGGTGCGGAATGCCAGACATCTTATCTTGGGACACATTCTGAGTGTCCCTACTCTTAGGCCCCATTGGGAGTCTTACGACATTTTGATTGACATTTAGAGGGTATTTTGGAGGAGATTGTGGCATTCTTATAGGAAGCCACAGATTTCCTCCTTTATCTGGGTTTCCCTTCATGGTGGTTTGGCCATGAATCAATGGAGGTCTATTACTGGTGCTTGCATGGCATGCCCTAGATGTGCAGGAGTTTCGGAGTCAGTTTACCATTGTTTATGGGAATGCAGGGAAGCACATAAGGTTTGGTCTGCGCGATTGCACACCTCTTTGGTAGGATTAAGAGGGATGCTATCATTTCTTTTGGTTCTATAATTTGGTTGACATAGTCTGGGCCGCCTCAGCTAAGATTCGAGGGGACTGACAAGAGCTTGGCCATTATGGTTAGGCAAGGAGTTGCTTGGCAATGTTATCTTCAAGATTTGCCACTTTCACACTTTGTCCCTCTGGCATAGAGGTTAGACAGTTCTTGGGAGATTATTGCTAGCATCTCAGCTTGGAATATCTGGAAGGCTAGATGCACTGAGGCCATTAAGGGTACTCCCGTTCTTGTTTCTCAATGGCTTTGCAGGATTTGGAGTGATATTATTCACACCATTATGGCTACCTGGGCCAGAATCCAGGGATCTTCGAGGGCTGCGGAGAGGAAGCGCAGCCAGTTTATGAGAGAGTGGGACATTGGTATCTTTTTCACATCCTTTCATTATTCGGGACCCTATTGGCAGCACAGGGCTCCTGATTGGTTGAGATCTCTACCTTGATTAGTGTGAAAACTCCATTTTGTAAAAAAAATTCATACTTAATAGAAGTCTCCTTTATAAAAAAAAACACTCATGTACACATACACTCACGTCTTGCATGCATCTCTACCCCCCCACAAATACACACATAAAGAAAAACACAAATGCATATAATCACTCTCTCTCTATCTTTTACACATTGTAAAAGAGAATCTCTCTCTCTCTCTCTTTTACCCATACACGTAGGTAAAAAAATACACTCACGTACACATACACTCTTAATACACACAAGTCACCTCTACACTTGACTTTAAACTCATTTGCAATGTTGTATGTTGTAGAATGGTTTCATTAACCCGATCTCGAAAGGCTCGTCAACAAATCGGACGTCATTAACATTTCTTAATTGACATTTATTCAAGAGCAATGAAAATGTAGAGCCAAGTGAGATTGTGTCAAATGTGGTCTAAGAAACAATTGTAGCAAGCTCCTCTACCCCATAGAGCTCTCGAAAAAGGGTTGTTAGGTAATCGGTCGAAGAGGAGGATGAGAACTTGCCCTCCCCACCTGAAAATTTTGGGAGGCTGGTGCAAACTGAGATGTTGTAGGACTGGTTGTCTTCACACTTTGTTGATGATGTGAGACTTCCACCTGTGTGGTCGTACATGTGAACGATTGGATGGATGTGGATGAATGAGATGAGATGTGTATGAATGAGATATGATGTAGATAGATGTGATGTGATGTTATGTGGATAGATGTGATGTGATGTTATGTGGATAGAATGTTATGTGTATGAATGAGATATGATGTGGATAGATGTGATGTGATGTTATGTGGATAGAATGTATGTGATCGGATGGTGATGAGAATGAATGTGATGGATATGAATGAATGTGAGGTGATGGATGTGAATGGATGGAGGTGATGTGATGTAAAATGGATAGATGTGAGTGAATGAGATGTGATGTGAATCAGGATGTGAATGAATGAGATGTGATGTCATGTGAATCGGGATGTGAATGAATGATATGGGATGTGAATGGATGAGATGTGATGTGATGTGAAATGGATGTGATGAAAATTGGGATAGATGTGAATGGATGATATGTGATGTGAATGAATGTGATACGATGTGATGTGAAACGGGATAGATGTGAATGAATGAGATGTGATGTGAATGGATGAGATGTGATGGGATGTGAATCGGGATAGATGTGAATGAATGAGATCTGAGGTGAATAGATGTGATGTGGATCGGGGTAGATATGAATGGATGAGATGTGAATGAATGTGATGTGATGACATGTGGATATGGATAGATGCGAGTGGATGAGATCTGATGAGGATACATGAGGAAAGATGTAATGAGATGAAAATGATGTGATTGGATGAGAATGGGAATACATGTGAGAAAGTTGTGATGAGATGAAAATGATGTGATTGGATGAAAATGGGAATACATATGAAATGGATGTGGAACAATGTGGAAAGATGAGAGTTCGTTATAGAAACTTTATTTATGACCTGTTTTTAAATGACTGTTTTATGTCAAGAATGGTGGGGAAGCATTTAGACCGTCTTATGAATGAGGTCGTGGAGACCTAACTGATCAAGTTGCAACAACTGACAGAGAGTCAATGGAGGACGTCTCGCGTAGCAAGGTTGGCCGAGGTCTTGACCAGCCTCGGTTCCATTTAAACGGTGAGCTTTCGGTACGGTGGATGAGGGACTAAAGAAGCGGTCTATGAGTGAAGCACTAGGTGACCTGCGAAGGATCCTAGAGGGTGCTGACCATACGGTGCTCAGGCTCTGGGTTGTTGAAGATACCCACACATGCATCGTGGAAGATATTGGAACAAGGAGTAAGAGTTGTTTTCTGAATTCGAGCATGGATCTGGTTGATTGACCTTGCTGGTCCTCAACGGATGAGTCCATGGCTCTTTTATATGGATCTGTTGGTTGATCTTGCTGATCTTCAACGGAGATTCCATTTTGATTTTTATAAGTGAATATATTACAGGGTACTATGAGCTAGGAACTATTGAAAAGGCCCCTGAGTGGACAGGTGGTGAGCATCCTGGTTGCCAATGATGCCATAGGTACACCGATGAAGAAAAAATTGAAAATTAGGATTCAACCGGATATTTTGGAAGATTATGATCAATGATATTATAGTTCCATTAAAAGATTATTTTAAAGTTAGCTGAATTTGTGAAAAAGGTAATTTCATATTGGGTGTGTAAGTGGTGTGACTAGTTTTAAGTTTGCATGAATATTCGGCTAGGGAACCCGAGAACTCTTTTCCCTGGTACCCGAGACAAAACCTAACCAAATTCTTAATTGGATCCCATCACTACAGTGGTTGGGCAGTTGGCTAACCCACGGGACATCTGGAAGGAGTTAGGCTGGACTGATGGATCCCTAAAATGAGACTCAATTCTGTTATGGTACGATAGATGAAGTAAATCCCGAATAAAAATTGTTCTATGGAAAAGAATCAACGGCTGTGCCTCTCAATGAGGAAAAAAGCGTTGGTCTCTATGATCCAAGTGCAAGTCTTTTCCTTGATCTGATTATGGGACTTACGAGTTCGGTCAGATCAGTTCAATTAGTTAAGGCTCATGACTACGTTAGAGTAAAAATATCCTGGAGGAATCGCCCGTGCTTTCCAGGCGAGGGAAGTTTTTCTGGGTTCAGTTTTGGAAGAATCGAGGGATTAGTCTCTTGTCCGGATATACGTGGGTGAGGGATTAGTCTCTTGTCCGGATATACGTGGGCGAGGCCCCTAGTGAAGGACCCTGCCCCGTGCAAGAAGCACTACTTCCGCTGCTAACACCCCGAATTCATTGCGCGGAGGGGACATGGATCTTTTAGCTGGTAGTATTAGAGCGAATTGGCTAAAGTGGATCGACCGAGAAGCCAAAAATGTCAAATTTTTTTGAAGTAACAATAAAAAGTTAGAAATGTGTGATGAAATTCATACAAATTGATATTCAGACTGAAATTCATAAATTAGTAATTGGGTCTTCAGATGGAAGTACCGCAATTACATGGAATCCCTGACTTGCTTGAGGCCTAGACATGATGGTATTTACCTTATAATTCCAAGGACTGTGACTACTCGTATATACCGAGGGTATAACTGCAGCTCTTTACTGCTGGTAGTATATACGAGTAAATCTAAGACCTTGAACTTATAAGCAAAAATGCTATCCAGATGATGAATTCGAATGTGGTTGATATGATTTTAAAATTCTGGTTGAGAAGTGATGAGTTGATTTGGATTCTCATTGAAAAATGACGATTCTTGAATTTTGGTTGGAAAGCGATAAGCTGAGCAAAACCACAATGAGGATGAATGGGACGAGCACCTGTGATGATGTTCATATTGGAGTGGCAATAATGACTTTAGCAAATCACTATGAGATTAGTGGATTGTGCTGACAGCTTGCTACTGTTAACACTTGATCGAGTGGATCAAGTTAAGGGATGACAAATTAAAAACTTGTATAATTGAAATTTCCATAATCACATAAAAATTTTAGTCTAATGGACCATTATTGTGTTAAGGATATGAATGATATAATCTGAATGAATTGTTATGTGATGATGAGTTCTATATAAGGGATCTTTACCCCAGGATTCTGTTGGGTTCACCAGACTATAAGGAACCCCAGAGTCAGTTGGGGCTTAAGGGAAAGAGTTGTCCTCTAGTTCGCGAGATGAGGACATCTCGCGTTTTTTAAGTGGGGTAGGATATAAGATTCCTCCCTCCATCTTTTGAGGTGTGTAGGTGTAAGAACCTCCCCTTCTGATCTTATAATTATTCCCCTCTTTGAAATAAAAGAAAGATCATGTTTTACCCTGTTTTGGCATGGAGAGAGAAAATGTCTAAAGAGAGGTAATTCAAAATTGAGATATTTTTAGATATCCTAGTGTCTAAATTGGTTTCCCCTGAAACAAAAATTCAAAAAGAACTTTCCAATGTGCAATTGGAATTAATTGAAAATAGGTATAAAGGACCTTAGCCTAAGGGTCCAGATTTTTAGAAATTTTTGAATTAGGGTCCAATTAAGGTTCCTATGGACAAATAAGATCAATCCAAGTGTAGGGAGGAGATAAATTGAAGAATAAAAGAAAACCCCCCCAAAAATGAGTAAATGCTCACATAAGATGAAGAGTGGACTAAGGACCAAAGAAAAGAATTAAAAAACTCAATTTTGACACCTCAGTTTGGGGATCTCCCCTCACAAAGTAGGCACTTTTTTCTTATCATTACCCCCAATTCTTAATCAAGAAAATGAGATATTTTCATCTCTCCTCTCTCCTATTTCAAAACTAGATCCAAAAATGATAAAAAATTGAGATATTTTCATCTCTCCTCTCTCCTATTTCAAAACTAGATCCAAAAAGTAAGCTCAACTGACCCAAAAATGATAAAAAATTGACCAAACTGATTTGAAAAATTCTAGAATTAGTTTAATTGGTTAGAGACTCACTTTTTTCTATAAATAGAAGCCTCCCCCTTTGTAAAAGCTTAATGGTGTTTACGCACTGTTACTCTACTCTTCTCCTGAGCCATCTACATTGAATTTTTTAATAATTCAATTGTTTTTGGCCTAATTTTCTCCAAAGTGAATTGGTGGCCACTATTGCTTCAAACAATAGTAGAACCCTCAACCCCTCAAGCCAAAGGAGAGCTTACAAGCTCCATGTAAGCTAATTTTCTTACTTTGTTTATAAATTTTAATGAAAAATCTATGGTTTTCTTGATTTTTATGAATTGTAAATGATTGAATTAAATTCAAATGCTATGCCTTTGATGAAAAGGCCACCCCCTGCTCTTTTTTACATTCCAACCTTTCTTAATCCTAGAAAGATTAACTAAGTGATTAATTAAACTCTTCTTATTATTTACTCTCTTGAAATTAGAAAATTGAATAGTTTAAAGTTCTATAATTCTAAATTGGGTTAATTAAGTTAATTAAAGAAAGATAAAAATGAGAAATGTTCAGCCATACAAAGGAGGTTCTGGCAAAATTTTCCAGAATTTTGCGAAAAAGAAAGTTTGTTTTTATGTTATTCCAAAAAAGAGTAATTCCCACCATTTTTACATCTAAAAGAAATATTCTAATTACTCCATGTACATATTCACCTATGAATATGCATGGATATCACTGATAATAATTAATAAAATTGATTTCTATGTATAGAAAGATGCATAAAGGAACTTTTTTAATTAGAAAAGTGTTATTCTTATTAAATTTGATTTCTATACATAGAAAGATGCATAATGGAATTTTTTTATTATAAAAGTGTTAGTCTTATTAAATTTGATTTCTATGCATAGAAAGATGCATAATGGAATTTTTTTAAAGATAAAAGTGTGTCTTATTAAATTCAATTTCTATGCATAGGAAGATGCATAAAGGAAATTTTTCTTTATTACAAAAGTGTTATTCTTATTAAATTTGATTTCTATGCAAAGAAAGATGCATAAAGGAAATTTTTTTATTACAAAAGTGTTATTCTTATTAAATTTGATTTCTATGCATAGAAAGATGCATAATGGAAATTTTTTATTATAAAAGTATTATTCTTATTAAATTTGATTTCTATGCATAGAAAGATGCATAAAGGAAATTTTTTTAATAACAAAGTGTTATTCTTATTAAATTTGATTTCTATGCATAGAAAGATGCATAATGGAATTTTTTTATTATAAAAGTGTTAGTCGTATTAAATTTGATTTCTATGCATAGAAAGATGCATAATGGAAATTTTTTTATTATAAAAGTGTTATTCTTATTAAATTTGATTTCTATGCATAGAAAGATGCATAAAGAAATTCTTTTTTTCGTTTAAAAAAAATATTCCTATTAAATTTGATTTTATGCATAAATAGATGCATAAAAGGATATTTTTAATAAAAGTGTTATTCCCATTGAAGTTGATTTTTACGCATAAATAAATGCATAAAGATTTTTATATCCAAATTAGAATTCTCTTAAATTCTATGAGTATTTGATAAATGAATAATTAAATACTCTAAGAGAGAAATTTCTATCATTTTATATTCACATGGATTGTAAAAAGAAAATTTAGGAAATCTATCAAGATCGAAATATTCAGATAAATTATTAATTTATTCCTCATTGGAATTCGTAACTAATTTAGAAATCAGTTAAGTGAATATTCAAAGAAAGAAATTCAGTAAAATAGTATCAAATCTTTTCGAGAAAGATAGTTCAGGAAAAATCTTACCCGACTCGAACCTTGAATCAGACTATGACCAAGACCAGACTCTTTTGTTAGTTTCGAGGAAAGAATGGATGTGGATACGTATGTGAAAGAATGGATGTGGATGTATGTGAAAGAATGGATGTGGATGTGTATGTGAGAGAATGGATGTAAATGTGTATGTGAAGAATGGATGTGGATGTATGTGAAAGAAGGGATGTGGATGTGTATGTGAAAGAATGGATGTGGATGGATGTGAGAATGGATGTGGATATGTATGTGAAAGAATGGATGTGGATGTATGTGAAAGAATGGATGTGGATGTGTATGTGAAAGAATGGATGTAAATGTGTATGTGAAGAATGGATGTGGATGTATGTGAAAGAATGGATGTGGATGTGTATGTGAATGAATGGATGTGGATGTATGTGAAAGAATGAATGTGGATATGTATGTGAAAGAATGGATGTGAATGTATGTGAAAGATGTGGATGTATGTGAAAGAATGGATGTGGATGTGTATGTAAAAGAATGGATGTGGATGTGTATGTGAAAGAATGGATGTGGATGTATGTGAAAGATTAGAAATATGTATGTTAATGAATGTGATGTGATGTAAAGAGATGTGATGTGACATGAATATATGTGGATGTGAAGTGATTGATATGAATGTATGGATAAATGTGGGTAGTCATACATGTGAACGATTGGATGGATATGGATCAATGAGATGAGATGTGGATGAATGAGATGAGATGGATGTGGATGAATGAGATGAGATGGATGTGGATGAATGAGATGAGATGTGTATGAATGAGATATGATGTGGATAGATGTGATGTGATGTTATGTGGATAGAAAGTGGATGTGATGTTATGTGTATGAATGAGATATGATGTGGATAGATGTGATGTGATGTTATGTGGATAGAATGTATGTGATGGGATGGTGATGAGAATGAATGTGATGGATATGAATGAATGTGATGTGATGGATGTGAATGGATGGAGGTGATGTTATGTAAAATGGATAGATGTGAGTGAATGAGATGTGATGTGAATCGGGATGTGAATGAATGAGATGTGATGTCATGTGAATCGGGATGTGAATGAATGATATGGGATGTGAATGGATGAGATGTGATGTGATGTGAATCAATGAGATGTGATGTGAAATGGATGCGATGAAAATTGGGATAGATGTGAATGGATGATATGGGATGTGAATGGATGAGATGTGATGTGATGTAAATCAGGATGTGAATAAATGAGATGCGAAGTGAAATGGATGTGATGAAAATTGGGATAGATGTGAATGTATGATATGTGATGTGAATGAATGTGATATGATGTGATGTGAAACGGGATAGATGTGAATGAATGAGATGTAGATGTGATGGGATGAAAATCGGGATAGATGGCATGAATGAGATCTGAGGTGAATGGATGTGACGTAATGTGATGTGGATCGGGGTAGATATGAATGGATGAGATGTGAATGAATGTGATGTGATGAGATGTGGATATGGATAGATGCGAGTGGATGAGATCTGATGAGGATACATGAGGAAAGATGTTATGAGATGAAAATGATGTGATTGGATGAGAATGGGAATACATATGAAATGGATGTGGATTGATGTGGAAAGACTAGAGTTCGTTATAGAAACCGTATTTATGACCTGTTTTTAAATGACTGTTTTATGTCAAGAATGGTGGGGAAGCATTTTGACTCTCTTATGAATGAGGTCGTGGAGAGCTAACTGATCAAGTTGCAACAACTGACAGAGAGTCAATGGAGGACGTCTCGCGTAGTAGCAAGGTCGACCGAGGTCTTGACCAAGCTCGGTTTGATTTAAATGGTGAGCTTCCGGTACGGTGGATAAAGAACTAAAGAAGCGGCCTATGAGTGAAGCACTAGGTGACCTGCGAAGGATCCTAGAGGGTGCTGAGCATACGGTGCTCAGGCTCTGGGTCATCGAAGATACCCACACATGTATCGTGGAAGATATTGGAACAAGAAGTAAGAGTTGTCTTCTGAATTTGGGCATGGATCTGGTTGATTGACCTTGGTGGTCCTCAACGGATGAGTCCATGGCTCTTTTATATGGATATGTTGGTTGATCTTGCTGATCTTCAACGGAGATTCCATTTTGATTTTTATAAGTGAATATATTGCCGGGTACTATGAGCTAGGAAGTATCGAAAAGGCCCCTGAGTGGATAGGTGGTGAGCGTTCTGGTTGCCAATGATGCCATAGGTACATCGATGAAGGAAAAATTAGAAATTAGGATTCAATCGGATATTTTGGAAGATTATGATCAATGATACTATAGTTCCATTAAAAGATTGTTTTAAAGACTGCTGAATCTGTGAAAAAAGCAATTTCATATTGGTCGTGTAAGTGGTGTGACTAGTTTTAAGTTTGCATGAATATCCGGCTAGGGGACCCGGGAACTCTTTTCCCTGGTACCCGAGACAAAACCTAACCAAATTCTTAATTGGATCCCATCACTATAGTGGTTGGGCAGGTGGCTAACCCACGGGACGTCTGGAAGGGGTTAGGCTGGACTGATGGATCCCTAAAATGAGACTCAATTTTGTTATGGTACGATAGATGAAGTAAATCCCAGATAAAAATTGTTCTATGGAAAAGAATCAACGGCTGTGCCTCTCAATGAGGAAAAAAGCATTTGTCTCTATGATCCAAGTGCAAGTCTTTTCCTTGATTTGATTATGGGACTTACGGGTTCGGTCAGATCAGTTCAGTTAGTTAAGGCTCATGACTACGTTAGAGTAAAAATGTCCTGGAGGAATCGCCCGTGCTTTCCAGGCGAGGGAAGGTTTTTTTGGATTCAGTTTTGGAAGAATCGAGGGATTAGTCTCCTGTTCGGATATACGTGGGCAAGGGATTAGTCTCTTGCCCGTATATACGTGGGCGAGGCCCCGAGTGAAGGATCCTGCCCCGCGCAAGAAGCGCTACTTCCGCTGCTAGCACCCCGAATTCGTTGCGCGGAGGGGACATGGATCTTTTAGCTGGTAGTATTAGAGCGAATTGGCTAAAGTGGATCAACCGAGAAGCCAAAAATGTCAAATTTTTTTGAAGTAACAGAAAAAAGTTAGGAATGTGTGATGAAATTCATACAAATTGATATTCAGACTGAAATTCATAAATTAGTAATTGGGTCTTCAGATGGAAGTACCGCAATTGCATGGAATCCCTGACTTGCTTGAGGCCTAGACATGATGGTATTTACCTTATAATTCCAAGGACTGTGACTACTCGTATATACCGAGGGTATAACTGCAGCTTTTTACTGCTGGTAGTATATATGAGTAAATCTAAGACCTTGAACTTATAAGCAAAAATGCTATCCAGATGATGAATTCGAATGTGGTTGATATGATTTTAAAATTCTGGTTGAGAACTGATGAGTTGATTTGGATTCTCATTGAAAAATGATGATTCTTGAATTTTGGTTGGAAAGCGATAAGCTGAGCAAAACCACATTGAGGATGAATGGGACGAGCACCTGTGATGATGTTCATACTGGAGTGACAATAATGACTTTAGCAAATCACTATGAGATTAGTGGATTGTGCTGACAGCTTGCTACTGTTAACACTTGATCGAGTGGATCAAGTTAAGGGATGACAAATTAAAAACCTGTATAATTGAAATTCCCATGTTCAGATAGAAATTTCGGTCTAATGGACCATTATTGTGTTAAGGATATGAATGATATGATCTGAATGAATTGTTATCTGATGATGAGTTCTATATAAGGGATCTTTATCCCAGGATTCTGTTGGGTTTTATTTCAGAGGGGAATAATTATAAGATCAGAAGGGGAGGTTCTTACACCTGCACACCTCAAAAGATGGAGGGAGGAATCTTACATCCTACCCCACTTAAAAAACGTGAGATGTCCTCATCGCGCAAACTAGAGGACAACTCTTTTCCTTAAGATCCAACTGACTCTGGGGATCTCCCCTCACACAGTAGGCACTTTTTTCTCATCATTACCCCCAATTCTTAATCAATAAAATGAGATATTTTTATCTCTCCTCTCTCCTATTTCAAAACTAGATCCAAAAAGTAAGCTGAACTGACCCAAAAATGGTCAAAAATTGACCAAACTGATCTGAAAAATCTAGAATTAGGGCTCACTTTTTCCTATAAATAGAATCCTTCCCCTTTGTAAAAGCTTAATGGTGTTTATGCACTATTACTCTACTCTTGTCCTGAGCCATCTACATTGAATTTTTTAATAATTCAATTGTTTTTGGCCTAATTTTCTCCAAAGTGAATTGGTGGCCACTATTGCTTCAAACAATAGTAGAACCCTCAATCCCTCAAGCCAAAGGAGAGCTTACAAGCTCCATGTAAGCTAATTTTCTTACTTTGTTTACAAATTTTAATGAAAAATCTATGGTTTTCTTGTTTTTTATGAATTGCAGATGATTGAATTAAATTCAAATGCTATGCCTTTGATGAAAAGGCCACCCCCTGCTCTTTTTTACATTCCAACCTTTCTTAATCCTAGAAAGATTAACTAAGTGATTAATTAAACTCTTCTTATTGTTTACTCTCTTGAAATTAGAAAATTGAATAGTTTAAAGTTCTATAATTCTAAATTGGGTTAAGTAACTTAATTAAAGAAAGATAAAAATGAGAAATGTTCAGCCATACAAAGGAGGTTCTCGCAAAATTTTCCAAAATTTTGTGAAAAAGAAAGTTTGTTTTTATGTTATTCCAAAAAAGAGTAATTCGCACCATTTTTGCATCTAAAAGAAATATTCTAATTACTCCATGTACATATTCACCTATGAATATGCATGGATATCACTGATAATAATTAATAAAATTGATTTCTATGCATAGAAAGATGCATAAAGGAACTTTTTTAATTAGAAAAGTGTTATTCTTATTAAATTTGATTTCTATGCATAGAAAGATGCATAATGGAATTTTTTTATTAGAAAAGTGTTAGTCTTATTAAATTTGATTTCTATGCATAGAAAGATGCATAATGGAATTTTTTTAATGATAAAAGTGTTAGTCTTATTAAATTCCATTTCTATGCATAGGAAGATGCATAAAGGAAATTTTTCTTTATTACAAAAGTGTTATTCTTATTAAATTTAATTTCTATGCAAAGAAAGATGCATAAAGAAATTTTTTTTATTACAAAAGTGTTATTCTTATTAAATTTAATTTCTATGCATAGAAATATGCATAATGAAAATTTTTTATTATAAAAGTGTTATTCTTATTAAATTTAATTTCTATGCATAGAAAGATGCATAAAGGAAAATTTTTTTAATAACAAAAGTGTTATTCTTATTAAATTTGATTTCTATGCATAGAAAGATGCATAATGGAATTTTTTAATTATAAAAGTGTTATTCTTATTAAATTTGATTTCTATGCATAGAAAGATGCCTAAAGGAAATTTTTTTTAATAACAAAGTGTTATTCTTATTAAATTTGATTTCTATGCATAGAAAGATGCATAATGGAATTTTTTTATTATAAAAGTGTTAGTCTTATTAAATTTGATTTCTATGCATAGAAAGATGTATAATGGAAATTTTTTTATTATAAAAGTGTTATTCTTATTAAATTTGATTTCTATGCATAAAAAGATGCATAAAGAAATTCTTTTTTACTTTAAAAAAAATATTCCTATTAAATTCGATTTTATGCATAAATAGATGCATAAAAGGATTTTTTAAATAAAAGTGTTATTCCCATTGAAGTTGATTTTTATGCATAAATAAATGCATAAAGATTTTTTATATCCAAATTAGAATTCGCTTAAATTCTATGAGTATTTGATAAATGAATAATTAAATACTCTAAGAGAGAAATTTCTATCATTTTATATTCACACGGATTGTAAAAAGAAAATTCAGGAAATCTATCAAGATCAAAATATTCAAGATTAATCTAATCCTCATTGGAATTCGTAACTAATTTAGAAATCAGTTAAGTGAATATTTAAAGAAAGAAATTCAGTAAAATAGTAACTGAATTATCAAATCTTTTCGAGAAAGATAGTTCAGGAAAAATCTTACCCGACTTGAACCTTGAATCAGACTATGACCAAGACCAGACTCTTTTGTTAGTTTCGAGGAAAGAATGGATGTGGATACGTATGTGAAAGAATGGATGTGGATGTATGTGAAAGAATGGATGTGGATGTGTATGTGAAAGAATGGATGTAAATGTGTATGTGAAGAATGGATGTGGATGTATGTGAAAGAATGGATGTGGATGTGTATGTGAAAGAAGGGATGTGGATGTATGTGAAAGAATGGATGTGGATGTGTATGTGAAAGAATGGATGTGGATATGTATGTGAAAGAATGGATGTGGATATATGTGAAAGAATGGATGTGGATGTGTATGTTAAAGAATGGATGTAAATGTGTATGTGAAGAATGGATGTGGATGTATGTGAAAGAATGGATGTGGATGTGTATGTTAAAGAATGGATGTGGATGTAATGGAAAGAATGGATGTGGATGTATATGAAAGATTTGGATGTATGTGAAAGAATGGATGTGGATGTGTATGTGAAAGAATGGATGTGGATGTAAGAATGGATGTGGATGTGTATGTGAAAGAATGGATGTGGATGTATGTGAAAGAATGAATGTGGATGTATGTGAAAGAATGGATGTGGATGTATGTATGTTAATGAATGTGATGTGACATGAATATATGTGGATGTGAAGTGATAGATATGAATGTATGGATAAATGTGGGTAGTCGTACATGTGAACGATTGGATGGATGTGGATGAATGAGATGAGATGTGTATGAATGAGATGAGATGTGTATGAATGAGATATGATGTGGATAGATGTGATGTGATGTTATGTGGATAGATGTGATGTGATGTTATGTGGATAGAATGTGGATGTGATGTTATGTGTATGAATGAGATATTATGTGGATAGATGTGATGTGATGTTATGTGGATAGAATGTATGTGATGGGATGGTGATGAGAATGAATGTGATGGATATGAATGAATGTGATGTGATGGATGTGAATGGATATAGGTGATGTTATGTGAAATGGATAGATGTGAGTGAATGAGATGTGATGTGAATCGGGATGTGAATGAATGAGATGTGATGTCATGTGAATCGGGATGTGAATGAATGAGATGTGATGTGAAATGGATGTGATGAAAATTGGGATAGATGTGAATGGATGATATGTGATGCGAATGAATGTGATGTGAAGTGATGTGAAACGGGATAGATGGAATGAATGAGATGTGATGTGAATGGATGAGACGTGATGTGAAACGAGATAGATGTGAATGAATGAGATGTGATGTGAATGGATGAGACGTGATGGGATGCGAATCAGGATAGATGGAATGAATGAGATCTGAGGTGAATGGATGTGACGTAATGTGATGTGGATCGGGGTAGATATGAATGGATGAGATGTGAATGAATGTGATGTGATGAGATGTGGATATGGATAGATGCGAGTGGATGAGATCTGATGAGGATACATGAGGAAAGATGTGATGAGATGAAAATGATGTGATTGGATGAGGATGGGCATACATATGAAATGGATGTGGATTGATGTGGAAAGACGAGAGTTCGTTATAGAAACTGTATTTATGACCTGTTTTTAAATGACTGTTTTATGTCAAGAATGGTGGGGAAGCATTTTGACTGTCTTATGAATGAGGTCGTGGAGAGCTAGCTGATTAAGTTGCAACAACTGACAGAGAGTCAATGGAGGACGTCTCGCGTAGTAGCAAGGTCGGCCGAGGTCTTGACGAGCCTCGGTTCGATTTAAATGGTGAGCTTCCGGTACGAAGGATGAAGGACTAAAGAAGCGGCCTATGAGTGAAGCACTAGGTGACCTGCGAAGGATCCTAGAGGGTGCTGACCATACGGTGCTCAGGCTCTGGGTCATCGAAGATACCCACACATGCATCGTGGAAGATATTGGAACAAGGAGTAAGAGTTGTTTTCTGAATTTGGGCATGGATCTGGTTGATTGACCTTGGTGGTCCTCAACGGATGAGTCCATGGCTCTTTTATATGGATATGTTGGTTGATCTTGCTGATCTTCAACGGAGATTCCATTTTGATTTTTATAAGTGAATATATTGCCGGGTACTATGAGCTAGGAAGTATCGAAAAGGCCCCTGAGTGGACAGGTGGTGAGCGTTCTGGTTGCCAATGATGCCATAGGTACATCGATGAAGGAAAAATTAGAAATTAGGATTCAACCGGATATTCTGGAAGATTATGATCAATGATACTATAGTTCCATTAAAAGATTGTTTTAAAGACAGCTGAATCTGTGAAAAAGGCAATTTCATATTGGGTGTGTAAATGGTGTGACTAGTTTTAAGTTTGCATGAATATCCGGCTAGGGGACCCGAGAACTCTTTTCCCTGGTACTCGAGATAAAACCTAACCAAATTCTTAATTGGATCCCATCACTACAGTGGTTGGGCGGTTGGCTAACCCACGGGACGTATGGAAGGGGTTAGGCTGGACTGATGGATCCCTAAAATGAGACTCAATTCTGTTATGGTACGATAGATGAAGTAAATCCCAGATAAAAATTGTTCTATGGAAAAGAATCAACGGCTGTGCCTCTCAACGGGTTCGGTCAGATCAGTTCAGTTAGTTAAGGCTCATGACTACATTAGAGTAAAAATATCCTGGAGGAATCACCCGTGCTTTCCGGGCGAGGGAAGTTTTTTCGGGTTCAGTTTTAGAAGAATCGAGGGATTAGTCTCTTGTTCGGATATACGTTGTCGTGACGTGGGCAGTGTCGCTGGGAAAGTGCGAGACTTCTGGCTGTGAGAGTAGCTTCAAATCCCAGCAAGGAAACAGAATTTATATCTCTTCAAGGGGCATAAGACATCTCCATTTTGGATGACATGTACATGTGGCAATTCACTTCAAACATGCCCAATTACAGCTTGATGATTGCACACAAGTCACGAACCAAGAGCTTGATTAACTCAAATCATAGATCACCTGTTCCTTTTACCCAAGTGCCTTATACATAACACATGTAGGCATAGCACAATCTTCAAAAGATTTCCGTATACATGTGACCATTCACATCACATGTTTTACATAATATCAACATCACCATTTCAAGATGACTCTTGATCTTATGAAAACCTGCTTTCAGATTCCAACAACTCACAAAGCAAAAGATGCCATATGGTATATATACATCATCACATGATTTTCAAAACCCAAGAGAACAAATAACATTATGACATTAAAACCTCAGCAAGCGTTTCTCTGCAGCAGCAGCCCACAAACTCGTGTTCCCTCTGTCGTCAGCAGTAGCTCGACAATCATCTCCTTGCACTGTCAACCTTTGCATTTCATCACTGCACCACCCTCCTTGCTTAGCCTACCATGTAGCCACCTTGCACTCCTTGCGCATGTCTTTCTCCTTCACCTTGCTGGCCAAATGCCCAGCCCTCCTTTCTCTAACCGTGTGATCACCAACTAGCACCTGACTCACCAAGGCTATCGTACATCTCTTTGCGCCTCTTTTTGCTTTTGGAATTACTCTTCTTGTTTACGCTAGCTTTCACGTGCCACCCTTCAATATGTTTCTCTTCTCTCCACCTTGTTCGGTGCTCAAGTGCAAGAGTTTCCGCCACCTTTCGTAGTACCTCCCCAGGCCGCTACCATTCAGCTTTCACTGCTTTTTGGCGTGCCCAAACTTAGTAGATACAAGCGGCCTTCCACGCTATTCTGCAGCTTTCCTTGCCCATGGCTTCAGATGTTTCCTCCTTTGCATGAATTCGGCAGGGATTCCCTTCATTTTTTTTGAAATTTTCAGTAAGCGTATCATTAGATGCAGCTTGAATTCCTCTCTAATTCAAATCCCTACATGGCTTGAATAGAAGTTATCCTCCATTTTTTTGAATCTCTGGTCGATTTGCTCTCTGGTTCTGATTTTTTACACACACCTTCAATATGCGCCGTTTTTCTGGTTTTCTTCTCTTTCCCCGCAAGAGATTCGGGCTCCCTTCACTTTTGCAGCTAAAATTTTGAATTTCCCAGTTTGAAATACACTGCGCCTCCTTTTCTCTTGCTTAATATTCGGAAATTTCCTTTAAAAAAAAAAACTCCTTCATCTCTTTGCCACGCAAGCCACCACCTTGCGTATACGTCTCCAGCTCCAGGTATCCTTCTTCAATAGTGTTTAGATCATCATCAAGTATCTTCCGTAGAGCTGCCTCTAATCCCCAGATAAATCCATGCCTTCTAATAGAGTTCGAGTAAATGTAAGGCCTTCCAGTGGTTTTCTCACTTCCTCTCTTACATAACTCAGCTCTTTGTCCACTTTCTCAAAGCCTGCAGTAGCTCCGGGCTTGCCGTGTGAAGAAAGCAAAATACCCCAGTGATACGCCCATCAGCATCTGTCCATATAGCTGTACAGCTTTCTCTCCCTCTCGTTATTCAACATGAAAGCATTACATTCCATGATACCATGTCACACTTAAACAATCCTTCAAACACATCTTCTGCTTCAGAAATATATCCACACTTGCCCAACATTTTCACGAGGGTGTATATGGACGGCCTCGCTCTGAAACCGTGATACCTCTCCATGGGTATAGCTGTTACACTAGTAAAACAGCATTATGACTTGTGCGTACTTGCCCCACACCACTTTACCAGTCGGAGTTACTAGACCAAGCTCACTCACATTCATCTCTATCACGGTTCCTTTTGTCATTACACCAAGAGATGTGTACGTGGGACCATTGGGATTCTTTTTCAGCCCGATTATCTCCAAATTGAATGTGCACTTTAGTTCAGAATGAGTGACATATGCTTTGGTGAAGCGTAGCCCAGAAGAAACATTCATAATGACATTTTGCATGTATGCATCTTCAACCATATTATCTAATCTCCCTTTGTTGTTAGCCCCATAAGGAAGTGATGCTGCCTTTGGTTCATTGATAATTTGTGCTACCTCAAGGTTTACCATAAGCATAAAACTCCATGATTCACACCACACTTATGTACAGAGGCTTTGAGACCTGGCTCAGTCTCAGCTCGTCTTATTGAACCTCATTTACAATATGAACATATGTACTTAGGCATCATATAATGACTCAAGTCATGGCACTTAATCCCATGCATCTGGATTTGCATATGATGGCCTCATACGCATGATTTCACACCATAGACGTGCCATGGCACGACAACGTGGGCAAGGGATTAGTCTCTTATCCAGATATACATGGGCGAGGCCCGAGTGAAGGACCCTGTCCCACGCAAGAAGTGCTACTTCCGCTGCTAGCGCCCCGAATTCGTTGCGCGGAGGGGACAGGGATCTTTTCACCGGTAGTATCAGAGCGAATTGGCTAAAGTGGATCACAACCGAGAAGCCAAAAATGTCAAAATTTTTTGAAGTAACAGTAAAAAGTTAGAAATGTGTGATGAAATTCATACAAATTGATATTCAGATTGAAATTCATAAATTAGTAATTGGGTCTTCAGATGGAAGTACCACAATTGCATGGAATCCCTGACTTGCTTGAGGCCTAGACATGATGGTATTTACCTTATAATTCCAAGGACTGTGACTACCTGTATATACCGAGGGTATAATTGCAGCTCTTTACTGGTAGTATATACCAGTAAATCTAAGACCTTGAAATTATAAGGAAAAATGCTATCCAGATGATGAATTCGCATGTGGTTGATATGATTTTAAAATTCTGGTTGAAAACTGATGAGCTGATTTGGATTCTGATTGAAAAATGATGATTCTTGAATTTTGGTTGAAAAGCGATAAGCTGAGCAAAACCACAATGAGGATGAATGGGAAGAGTCCCTGTGATGATGTTCGTAACTAGAATGACAATAATGACTTTAGCAAATCACTATGAGATTAGTGGATTGTGCTGACAGCTTGCTACTATTAACACTTGATCAAGTGGATCAAGTTAAAGGATGACAAATTAAAAACCTGTATAATTGAAATTCCCATGTTCAGATAGAAATTTCGGTCTAATGGACCATTATTGTGTTAAGGATATGAATGATATGATCTGAATGAATTGTTATCTGATGATGAGTTCTATATAAGGGATCTTTACCCCAGGATTTTGTTGGGTTCACCAGACTATAAGGAACCCTAGAGTCAGTTGGATCTTAAGGGAAAGAGTTGTCCTCTAGTTCGCGAGATGAGGACATCTCGCGTTTTTAAGTGGGGTAGGATGTAAGATTTCTCCCTTCAGCTTTTGAGGTGTGCAGGTGTAAGAACCTCCCCTTCTGATCTTATAATTATTCCCTATAAATAAAGGCCTCCTCCTTTGTAAAAGCTTAATGGTGTTTACGCACTGTTACTCTACTCCTGAGCCATCTACATTGATTTTTTTAATAATTCAATTGTTTTTGGCCTAATCCTCTCCAAAGTGAATTGGTGGCCACTATTGCTTCAAACAATAGTAGAACCCTCAATCCCTCAAGCCAAAGGAGAGCTTACAAGCTCCATGTAAGCTAATTTTCTTACTTTGTTTACAAATTTAAATGAAAAATCAATGGTTTTCTTGATTTTTATGAATTGCAGATGATTGAATTAAATTCAAATGCTATGCCTTTGATAAAAAGGCCACCCCTGCTCTTCTTTACATTCCAACCTTTCTTAATCCTAGAAGGATTAACTAAGTGATTAATTAAACTCTTCTTATTGTTTACTCTCTTGAAATTAGAAAATTGAATAGATGAGAGTTCTATAATTCTAAATTAGGTTAAGTTAACTAAAAAAAGATAAAAATGAGAAATGTTCAGCCATACAAAGGAGGTTATGGCAAAATTTTTCAGAATTTTGTGAAAAAGAAAGTTTGTTTTTATTTTATTCTAAAAAAGAGTAATTCCCACCATTTTTGCATCTAAAAGAAATATTCTAATTACTCCATGTACATATTCACCTATGAATATGCATGGATATCACTGATATTAATTTTTAAAATTGATTTCTATGCATAGAAAGATGCATAAAGGAATTTTTTTATTAGAAAAGTGTTATTCTTATTAAATTTGATTTCTATGCATAGAAAGATGCATAAAGAATTTTTTTTTATTAGAAAAGTGTTATTCTTATTCAATTTGATTTCTATGCATAGAAAGATGCATAATGGAATGTTTTTAATTATAAAAGTGTTAGTCTTATTAAATTTGATTTCTATGCATAGAAAGATGCATAAAGGAAATTTTTCTTTATTACAAAAGTGTTATTCTTATTAAATTTGATTTCTATGCATAGAAAGATGCATAAAGGTTTTTTTTAAAATTACAAAAGTAATGTTCTTATTAAATTTGATTTATATGCATAGGAAGATGCATAAAGGATTTTTTTAAAAAAATTACAAAAGTAACGTTCTTATTAAATTTGATTTCTATGCATAGAAAGATGCATAATGAAAATTTTTTATTATAAAAGTGTTATTCTGATTAAATTTGATTTTTATGCATAGAAAGATGCATAAAGGAATTTTTTTTAATTACAAAAGTGTTATTCTTATTAAATTTGATTTCTATGCATAGAAAGATGCATAATGAAATTTTTTTATAATAAAAGTGTTAGTCTTATTAAATTTTATTTCTATGCATAAAAAGATGCATAATGGAAATTTTTTTATTATAAAAGTGTTATTCCTATTAAATTTGATTTCTATGCATAGAAAGATGCATAAAGAAAATCTTTTTTATATGGCTGTGCCTCTCAATGAGGAAAAAAACGTTGGTCTCTATGATCCAAGTGCAAGTCTTTTCCTTGATCTGACTATGGGACTTACGGGTTCAGTCAGATAAGTTCAATTAGTTAAGGCTCATGACTACGTTAGAGTAAAAATATCCTAGAGGAATCGCCCCTGGGAAGTTTTTTCGGGTTCAGTTTTGGAAGAATCCAAGGATTTTTCTCTTGTCTGGATATACGTGGGTGAGGCCCGAGTGAAGGACCCTACCTCGCGTGCAAGAAGTGCTACTTCTACTGCTAGCACCCCAAATTCATTGCACAGAGGGGACAGGGATCTTTCAGCTGGTATCAGAGCAAATTGGCTAAAGTGGATCAACCGAGAAGCCAAAAATGTCAAAAAATTTATGAAGTAACAGTAAAAAGTTAGAAATGTGTGATGAAATTCATACAAATTGATATTCATGCTGAAATTCATAAATTAGTAATTGGGTCTTCAGATGGAAGTACAGCAATTGCATGGAATACCTGACTTGCTTGAGGCCTAGACATGATGGTATTTACCTTATAATTCCAAGGACTATGACTACCCATATATACCGAGGGTATAACTGCAGCTCTTTACTGGCAGTATATACAAGTAAATCCAAGACCTTGAAATTATAAGCAAAAATGCTATCTAGATGATGAATTTGAATGTGGTTGATATGATTTTAAAATTCTGCTTGAGAACTGATGAGTTGATTTGGATTCTGATTGAAAAATGATGATTCCTGAATTTTGGTTGAAAAGCGATAAGCTGAGCAAAACCACAATGTGGATGAATGGGGCGAGTCCCTGTGATGATGTTCGTATAACTGGAATGACGATAATGATTTCAACAAATCACTATGAGATTAGTGGATTGTGCTTGACAGCTTGCTACTGTTAACACTTGACCCTGTGGATCAAGTTAAGGGATGACAAATTAAAACCTGTATAATTGAAATTCCCATGTTTAGATGGAAATTTCGGTCTAATGGACCATTATTGTATTAAGGATATGAATGATATGATCTGAATGAATTGTTATCTGATGATGAGTTCTATATAAGGGATCTTTATCCCAAGATTCTGTTGGGTTTACCAGACTATAAGGAACCCCAGAATCAGTTGGATCTTAAGGGAAAGAGTTGTCCTCTAGTTTGCGAGATGAGGACATCTCACGTTTTTTAAGTGGGGTAGGATGTAAGATTCCTCCCTCTAGCTTTTGAGGTGTGTAGGTGTAAGAACCTCCCCTTCTGATCTTATAAATATTCCCCCCTCTGAAATAAAAGAAAGATCCTGTTTTACCCTCTTTTTCCCTGGAGAGAGAAAATGTCTAGAGGGAGGTAATTCAAAATTGAGATATTTTTGGATATAAAAATCCTCCTAGTGTCTAAAATGGTTTCCCTTGAAACAGAAATTCAAAAAGAACTTTCCAATGTGCAATTGGAATTAATTGAAAATAGGTATAAAGGACCTTAGCCTAAGGGTCCAGATTTTCAGAAATTTTTGGATTATGGTCCAATTAAGGTTCCTATGGACCAATAGGATCAATCCGAGTGTAGGGAGAGGAGATAAATTGAAGAATAAAATAAAACCCCCCCAAAAATCAGTAAATACTCACATAAGATGAAGAGTGGACTAAGGACCAAAGAAAAGAATTAAAAAATTAAATTTTAACACCTCAGGGTGGGGATCTCCCCTCATGAAGTAGGCACCTTTTTCTCATCATTACCCCCAATTCTTAATCAATAAATTGAGATATTTTCATCTCTCCTCTCTCCTATTTCAAAACTAGATCCAAAAAGTAAGCTGAATTGACCCAAAAATGGTCAAAAATTGACCAAAATGATATGGAAAATTCTAGAATCAATTTGCTTGGTTAGAGGGTCACTTTTTCCTATAAATAAAGGCCTCCCCTTTTGTAAAAGCTTAATAGTGTTTACGCACTGTTACTCTACTCCTGTCCTGAGCCATCTACATTGAATTTTTTAATAATTTAATTGTTTTTGGCCTAATCCTCTCCAAAGTGAATTGGTGGCCACTATTGCTTCAAACAATAGTAGAACCCTCAATCCCTCAAGCCAAAGGAGAGCTTACAAGCTCCATGTAAGCTAATTTTCTTACTTTGTTTACAAATTTAAATGAAAAATCTATGGTTTTCTTGATTTTTATGAATTGCAGATGATTGATTTTTATGAATTGCAGATGATTGAATTATGCTATGCCTTTGATAAAAAGGCCACACCTGCTCTTCTTTACATATTCCAACCTTTCTTAATCCTAGAAAGATTAACTAAGTGATTAATTAAACTCTCGTATTGTTTACTCTCTTGAAATTAGAAAATTGAATAGATGAGAGTTATATAATTCTAAATTGGGTTAATTAAGTTAATTAAAGAAAGATAAAAATGAGAAATGTTCAACCATACAAAGGAGGTTATGGCAAAATTTTTCAGAATTTTGTGAAAAAGAAAGTTTGTTTTTATGTTATTCCAAAAAAGAGTGATTCCCACCTTTTTTGCATCTAAAAGAAATGTTTTAATTACTCCATGTACATATTCACCTATGAATATGCATGGATATCACTGATACTAATTATTAAAATTGATTTCTATGCATAGAAAGATGCATAAAGGAAATTTTTTTATTAGAAAAGTGTTATTCTTATTAAATTTCATTTCTATGCATAGAAAGATGCATAAAGGTAATTTTTATTATTAGAAAAGTGTTATTCTTATTAAATTTGATTTCTATGCATAGAAAGATGCATAATGGAATTTTTTTAATTATAAAAGTGTTAGTCTTATTAAATTTGATTTCTATGCATAGAAAAATGCATAAAGGAAAATTTTCTTTATTACAAAAGTGTTATTCTTATTAAATTTGATTTCTATGCATAGAAAAAGATGCATAAAAGAATTTTTTAAATGCCAAAAGTGTTGTTCTTATTAAATTTGATTTCTATGCATAGAAAGATGCATAATGGAATTTTTTTATTATAAAAGTGTTATTCTTATTAAATTTTATTTCTATGCATAAAAATATGCATAAAGAAATTTTTTTTAATTACAAAAGTGTTATTCTTATTAAATTTGATTTCTATGCAAAGAAAGATGCATTATGGAATTTTTTAATTATAAAAGTGTAAGTCTTATAAAATTTGATTTCTCTGCATAGAAAGATGCATAATGGAATTTTTTTTAAATTGTAAAAGTGTTATTCTTATTAAATTTGATTTCTATGCAAGAAAGATGCATAAAGAAATTCTTTTTTATTTTAAAAGTTTTATTCCTATTAAATTTGATTTTATGCATAAAAGGATTTTTTAAATATAAAAGTGTTATTCCCATTGAAGTTGATTTTTATGCAGGAATAGATGCATAAAGAAATTTTATATCAAAATTTGAATTCTCTTAAATTCTATGAGTATTTGATAAATGAATAATTAAATACTCTAAGAGAAAAATTTCTATCGTTTTATATTCACACGGATTGTAAAAAGAAAATTCAAGAAATCTATCAAGATTGAAATATTCAGATAAATAATTAATTTATTCCTCATTGGAATTCGTAACTAATTTAGAAATCAGTTAAGAGAATATTCAAAGAAAGAAATTCAATAAAATAGTAACTGAATTATCAAATCTTTTCGAGAAAGATAGTTCAGGAAAAATCTTACCCGACTCGAACCTTGAATCAGACTATGACCAAGACTAGACTCTTTCATTAGTTTCGAGGAAAGAATAGATGTGGATACGTATGTGAAAGAATGGATGTCGATGTATGTGAAAGAATGGATGTGGATGTATGTGAAAGAATGGATGTCGATGTGTATGTGAAAGAATGGATGTAAAAGTGTATGTGAAGAATGGATGTGGATGTATGTGAAAGAATGGATGTGGATGTGTTGTGAAAGAAGGGATGTGAATGTATGTGAAAGAATGGATGTGGATGTGTATGTGAAAGAATGGATGTGGATATGTATGTGAAAGAATAGATGTGGATGTGTATGTGATAGAATGGATGTAAATGTGTATGTGAAGAATGGATGTGGATGTATGTCAAAGATTTCGATGTATGTGAAAGAATGGATGTGGATGTGTATGTGAAAGAATGCATGTGGATGTATGTGAAAGAATGGATGTGGATGTGTATGTGAATGAATGTGATGTGACATGAATATATGTGGATGTGAAGTGATGGATATGAATGTATGGATAAATGTGGGTAGTCGTGCGTGTAAACGATTGGATGGATGTGGATGAATGAAATGAGATGTGTATGATTGAGATATGATGTGGATAGATGCGATGTGATGTTATGTGGATAGAATGTATGTGATGGGATGGTGATGAAAATGAATGTGATGGATATGAATGAATGTGATGTGATGTGAAATGGATAGATGTGAGTGAATGAGATGTGATGTGAATCGGGATGTGAATGAATGAGATGTGATGTCATGTGATGTCATGTGAATGAATGAGATGTGATGTCATGTAAAACGAGATGTGAATGAATGAGATGTGATGTGAATCGGGATGTGAATGAATGAGATGTGATGTCATGTGAATCGGGATGTGAATGAATGATATGGGATGTGAATGGATTAGATGTGATGTGATGTGAATGAATGAGATGTGATGTGAAATGGATGTGATGAAAATTGGGATAGATGTGAATGGATAATATGTGATGTGAATAAATGTGATGTGATGTGATGTGATGGGAAATGGGATAGATGTGAATGAATGAGATGTGATGTGAAACGGGATAGATGTGAATGAATGAGATGTGATGTGAATGGATGAGATGTGATGGGATGTGAATCGGGATAGATGTGAATGAATGAGATGTGAGGTGAATGGATGTGATGTGGATCGGGGTAGATATGAATGGATGAGATGTGAATGAATGTGATGTGATGAGATGCGGATATGGATAGATGCGAGTGAATGAGATCTGATGAGGATAAATTAGGAAAGATGTGATGAGATGAAAATGATATGATTGGATGAGAATGGGAATACATATGAAATGGATGTGGTTTGATGTGGAACAATGTGGAAAGACAAGAGTTCGTTATAGAAACTGTATCTATGACTTGTTTTAAAATGACTGTTTTATGTCAAGAATGGTGGGGAAGCATTTTAAGTGTCTTATGAATGAGGTCGTGGAGACCTAACTGATCAAGTTGCAACAATTGACGGAGAGTCAACGGAGGACGTCTTGCATAAGGTCGGCTGAGGTCTTGACCAGCCTTGGTTCAATTTAAATGGTAAGCTTCCGGTACGGTGGATGAGGGACTAAAGAAGCGACCTATGAGTGAAGCGCTACGTGACCTGCGAAGGATCCTAGAGGGTGCTGACCATACGATGCTCAGGCTCTCGGTCACCGAGGAAGATACCCACACATGTGTTGTGGAAGATATTAGAACAAGGCGTAAGAGTTGTTTTTTGAATTCGGGCATGGATCTGGTTGATTGACCTTGCTGGTCCAATGAATGAGTCCATGGCTCTTTTATATAGATCTGTTGGTTGATTTTGCTGATCTTCAACGGAGATTCCATTTTGATTTTTATAAGTGAATATATTGCCAGGTACTATAAGCTAGGAACTATCGAAAAGGCCCCTGAGTGGATAGGTGGTGAGCGTTCTGGTTGCCAATGATGCCATAGGTACACCGATGAAGGAAAAATTGCAAATTAGGATTCAACCAGATATTTTGGAAGATTATGATCAATGATACTATAGTTCCAGTAAAAGATTATTTTAAAGACAACTGAATCTGTGAAAAAGGCAATTTCATATTGGGTGTGTAAGTGGTGTGACTAGTTTTAAGTTTGCATGAATATCCGGCTAGGGGACCCGGGAACTCTTTTCCCTGGTACCCAGGACAAAATCTAACCAAATTCTTCATTGCATCCCATCACTACAGTGGTTGGCTAACCCACGGGACTGGAAGGGGTTAGGCTGGATTGATGGATCCCTAAAATGAGACTCAATTCTATTATGGTACGACAGATGAAGTAAATCCCGGATAAAAATTGTTCTATGGAAAAGAATCAACGGCTGTGCCTCTCAATGAGGAAAAAAGTGTTGGTCTCTATGATCCAAGTGCAAGTCTTTTCCTTGATCTAACTATGGGACTTACGGGTTCGGTCAGATCAGTTCTGTTAGTTAAGGCTCATGACTACGTTAGAGTAAAAATATCCTGGAGGAATCGCCCGTGCTTTTCGGGCGAGGGAAGTTTTTTCGGGTTCAGTTTTGGAAGAATCCAGGGATTAGTCTCTTGTCTAGATATACGTGGGCGAGGCCCCGAGTGAAGGACCCTACCCCGCGCGCAAGGCGCGCAAGCAGTGCTACTTCCGTTGTAGCACCCCGAATTCATTGCGCGGAGGGGACATGGATCTTTCAGCTGGTATCAGAGCGAATTGGCTAAAGTGGATCAACCGAGAAGCTAAAAATGTCAAAAATTTATGAGTAACGGTAAAAAGTTAGAAATGTGTGATGAAATTCATACAAATTAATATTCATACTAAAATTCATAAATTAGTAATTGGGTCTTCAGATGGAAGTACCGCAATTGCATGGAATCCCTAACTTGCTTGAGGCCTAGAAATGATGGTATTTACCTTATAATTCCAAGGACCATGATTACCCATATATATTGAGGGTATAACTGCCACTCTTTACTGACAGTATATACAAGTAAATCCAAGACCTTGAAATTATAAGCAAAAATGCTATCCAGATGATGAATTCGAATGTGGTTGATATGATTTTAAAATTCTGGTTGAGATCTGATGAGTTGATTTGGATTTTGATTGAAAAATGATGATTCCTAAATTTTGGTTGAAAAGCGATAAGTTGAGCAAAACCACAATGTGGATGAATGGGGCGAGTCCCTGTGATGATGTTCGTAACTGGAATGACGATAATGATTTCAGCAAATCACTATGAGATTAGTGGATTGTGCTTGACAGCTTGCTACTATTAATACTTGACCCAATGGATCAAGTTAAGGGATGACAAATTAAAAACCCGTATAATTGAAATTCCCATGTTCAGATGAAAATTTCGGTCTAATGGACCATTATTGTATTAAGGATATGAATGATATGATTTGAATGAATTGTTATCTGATGATGAGTTGTATATAAGGGATCTTTATCCCAAGATTCTGTTGGGTTCACCAGACTATAAGGAACCCTAGAATCAGTTAGATCTTAAGGGAAAGAGTTGTTCTCTAGTTTGCGAGATGCGGACATCTCCCGTTTTTTAAGTGGGGTAGGATGTAAGATTACTCCCTCCAGCTTTTGAGGTGAGCAGGTGTAAGAACCTCCCCTTCTGATCTTATATATATTTCCCTCTCTGAAATAAAAGAAAGATCCTGTTTTACCCTCTCTTGGCCTGGAGAGAGAAAATGTCTAGAGGGAGGTAATTCAAAATTGAGATATTTTTGGATCTAAAAATCCTCCTAGTGTCTAAAGTCTCTTGAAACAGAAATTCAAAAAGAACTTTCCAATGTGCAATTGGAATTAATTGAAAATAGGTATAAGGACCTTAGCCTAAGGGTCCAGATTTTCAGAAATTTTTGGATTATGGTCCAATTAAGATTCCTGTGGACCAATAGGATCAATCCAAGTGTATGGAGAGGAGATAATTTGAAGAATAAAAGAAAAACCCCCAAAAATGAGTAAATACTCAAATAAGATGAAGAGTGGACTAAGGACCAAAGAAAAGAATTGAAAACCTGAATTTTGACACCTCAAGGTGGGGATCTCCCCTCATGAAGTAGGCACCTTTTTCTCATCATTACCCCCAATTCTTAATCAATAAATTGAGATATTTTCATCTCTCCTCTCTCCTATTTCAAAACTAGATCCAAAAAGTAAGCTGAATTGACTAAAAAATGGTCAAAAATTGACCAAACTGATCTAGAAAATTTTAGAATCAATTTGCTTGGTTCGAGGCTCACTTTCCCCTATAAATAAAGGCCTTCCCCTTTGTAAAAGCTTAATGGTGTTTACGCACTGTTACTCTACTCCTGTCGTCCTGAGCCATCTACATTGACTTTTTTAATAATTCAATTGTTTTTGGCCTAATCCTCTCCAGTGAATTGGTAGCCATTATTGCTTCAAACAATAGCAGAACCCTCAATCCCTCAAACCAAAGGAGAGCTTACAAGCTCCATGTAAGCTAATTTTCTTACTTTGTTTACAAATTTTAATGAAAAATCTATGGTTTTCTTGATTTTTATGAATTGCAGATGATTGAATTAAATTCAAATGCTATGCCTTTGATGAAAAGGCCACCCTCTTCTCTCTTTTACATTCCAACCTTTCTTAATCCTAAAAAGATTAACTAAGTGATTAATTAAACTCTTCTTATTATTTACTCTCTTGAATTTAGAAAATTGAATAGATTAGAGTTCTATATTTCTAACTTGGGTTAATTAAGTTAATTGTAGAAAGATAAAAATGAGAAATGGTCAGCCATACAAAGGAGGTTACGGCAAAATTTTCCAGAATTTTGTGAAAAAGAAAGTTTGTTTTTATGTTATTCCAAAAAAGAGTAATTCCCACCATTTTTGCATCTAAAAGAAATATTCTAATTACTCTATGTACATATTCACCTATGAATATGCATGGATATCACTGATAATAATTAATAAAATTGATTTCTATGCATAAAGGAATTTTTTTAATTATAAAAGTGATATCCTTATTAAATTTGATTTCTATGCATAGAAAGATGCATAAAGGAAAAAAAAAAATATTACAAAACTGTTATTCTTATTAAATTTGATTTCTATGCATAGAAACATGCATAATGGAATTTTTTTAATTATAAAAGTGTTAGTCTTATTAAATTTGATTTCTATGCATGGAAAGATGCATAAAGGAAATTTTTCTTTATTACAAAAGTGTTATTCTTATTAAATGTGATTTCTATGCATAGAAAGATGCATAAAGGAAATTTTTTTATTACAAAAGTGTTATTCTTATTAAATTTGATTTCTATGCATAGAAAGATGCATAATGGAATTTTTTAATTATAAAAGTGTTAAACTTATTAAATTTGATTTCTATGCATAGAAAGATGCATAAAAGAATTTTTTTTAAATTACAAAAGTGTTATTCTTATTAAATTTGATTTCTATACATAGAAAGATGCATAATGAAATTTTTTTTATTATAAAAGTGTTAGTCTTATTAAATTTGATTTCTATGCATAGAAAGATGCATAATGGAATTTTTTTAATTATAAAAGTGTTATTCTTATTAAATTTGATTTCTATGCATAGAAAGATACATAAAGAAATTCTTTTTTATTTTAAAAGTGTTATTCCTATTAAATTTAATTTTATGCATAAATAGATGCATAAAAGGATTTTTTATAATAAAAGTGTTATTTCCATTGAAGTTTATTTTTATGCATAAATAGATGCATAAAGAATTTTTATATCAAATTAGAATTCTCTTAAATTCTATGATTAAATTCTATGAGTATTTGATAAGTGAATAATTAAATACTCTAAGAGAGAAATTTCTATCGTTTTATATTCACACGGATTGTAAAAAGAAAATTCAATAAATCTATCAAGATCGAAATATTCAGCTAAATGATTAATTTATTCCTCATTGGAATTCGTAACTAATTTAGAAATCAGTTAAGTGAATGTTCAAAGAAAGAAATTCAGTAAAATAGTAACTAAATTATCAAATCTTTTCGAGAAAGATAGTTCAAGAAAAATCTTACCCGACTCGAATCTTGAATCAAACTATGACCAAGACCAGACTCTTTCGGTAGTTTCGAGGAAAGAATGGATGTGGATATGTATGTGAAAGAATGGATGTGGATGTATGTGAAAGAATGGATGTGGATGTGTATGTGAAAGAATGGATGTGGATGTATGTGAAAGAATGGATGTGGATGTGTATGTGAAAGAATGGATGTAAATGTGTATGTGAAGAATGGATGTAAATGTGTATGTGAAAGAATGGATGTGGATGTATGTGAAAGAATGGATGTGGATGTGTATGTGAATAATGGATGTGGATGTATGTGAAAGAATGGATGTGGATGTGTATGTGAATGAATGGATGTGGATGTATGTGAAAGATATGGATGTATGTGAAAGAATGGATGTGGATGTATGTGAAAGAATGGAGTGGATGTGCATGTGAATGAATGTGATGTGATGTAAAGAGATGTCATGTGACATGAATATATGTGCATGTGAAGTGATAGATATGAATGTATGGATAGATGTGGGTAGTTGTACATGTGAACAATTAGATGGATGTGGATGAATGAGATGAGATGTGTATGAATGAGATATGATGTGGATAGATGTGATGTGATGTTATAAGGATAGAATGTATGTGATGGGATGGTGATGAGAATGAATGTGATGGATATGAATGAATGTGATGTGATGGATGTGAATGGATGGAGGTGATGTGATGTGAAATGGATAGATGTGAGTGAATGAGATGTGATGTGAATCGGGATGTGAATGAATGAGATGTGATGTCATGTGAATCGGGATGTGAGTGAATGAGATGTGATGTGAATCGGGATGTGAATGAATGAGATGTGATGTCATGTGAATCGGGATGTGAATAAATGAGATGTGATGTGAAATGGATGTGATGAAAATTGGGATAGATGTGAATGGATGATATGTGATGTGATGTGATGTGAAATGGGATAGATGTGAATGAATGAGATGTGATGTGAAACGAGATAGATGTAAATGAATGAGATGTGATGTGAAACAAGATAGATGTGAATGAATGAGATGTGATGTGAATGGATGAGATGTGATGGGATGTGAATCGGGATAGATGTGAATGGATGAGATGTGATGGGATGTGAATCGGGATAGATGTGAATGAATGAGATGTGAGGTAAATGGATGATAGATGTGAATGAATGAGATGTGAGGTAAATGGATGATATGTGATGTGAATAAATGTGATGTGATGTGAAACAGGATAGATGTGAATGAATGAGATGTGATGTGAAATGGAATGAGATGTGATGTGAAACGGGATAGATGTGAATGAATGAGATGTGATGTGAATGGATGAGATGTGATGGGATGTGAATCGGGATAGATGTGAATGAATGAGATGTGAGGTGAATGGATGTGATGTGATGTGATGCGGATCAGGGTAGATATGAATGGATGAGATGTGAATGAATGTGATGTAATGAGATATGGATATGGGTAGATGCGAGTGGATGAGATCTGATGAGGATAAATGAGGAAAGATGTGATGAGATCAAAATGATGTGATTAGATGAGAATGGGAATACATATGAAATGGATGTGGATTGATGTGGAACAATGTGGAAAGACGAGAGTTCGTTATAGAAACTATATTTATGACCTATTTTTAAATGACTGTTTTATGTCAAGAATGCTAGGGAAGCATTTTAATTGTCTTATGAATGAGGTCGTGGAGACCTAACTGATCAAGTTGCAACAACTGACAGAGAGTCAAACGAGGACGTCTCGCGTAGCAAGGTCGGCAGAGGTCTTGACCAGCCTCGATTCGATTTAAATGGTGAGCTTTCGATACGGTGGATGAGGGACTAAAGAAGCGGTCTATGAGTGAAGTGCTAGGTGACCTGCGAAGGATCCTAGAGGGTGCTGACCATACGGTGCTCGGGCTCTGGGTCGCCGAAGATACCCACACGTGCATTGTGGAAGATATTGGAACAAGGAGTAAGAGTTGTTTTCTGAATTCGGGCATGGATCTGGTTGATTAACCTTGCTGGTCCTCAACAGATGAGTCCATGGCTCTTTTATATGGATCTATTGGGTGATCTTGCTGATCTTCAACGGAGATTCCATTTTGATTTTTATAAGTGAATATATTGCCGGGTACTATGAGCTAGGAACTATCGAAAAGGCCCCTGAGTGGACAGGTGGTGAGCGTTCTAGTTGCCAATGATGCCATAGGTGCACCGATGAAGGAAAAATTAGAAATTGGGATTCAACCGGATATTTTGGAAGATTATGATCAATGATACTATAGTTCCATTAAAGATTGTTTTAAAGACAGCTAAATCTGTGAAAAAGGCAATTTCATATTGGGTGTGTAAGTGGTGTGACTAGTTTTAAGTTTGCATGAATATCCGGCTAGGGGACCCAGGAACTCTTTTCCTTGGTAGGGGCAAAACCTAACCAAATTCTTAATTGGATCCGATCACTATAGTGGTTGGGCGGTTTGCTAACCCACGTGATTGGAAGGGGTTAGGCTAGACTGATGGATCCCTAAAATGAGACTCAATTCAAAGCTAGAGTCAAGAAGTTGATATGATTAGTGGCCTCTTTCCAATTAATCTTTGGACAAATTTATCGGCTAGGAAAAGATGATAGTCAACGATGTATGCCAGAGACTGAATATGATCCTATTTTAGAAGAGGCTCATTGCAGTTTAGCTGGGGGGCATTTCAAAGCTGAAGTCGTTGGCTAACAAAGTCCTTTAGGCTGGGTTATGGTGGCCTACATTATTTGGAGATGCTGTAGAATTTGTTAAAAGATGTGATGAATGCCAACGATTTGACATCACCCATAACAAAGATAGGATGCCATTGACTGCTATCATGTCTCTTGGTTTATTCCAAAAATGGGTCACAGACTTTGTTGGTCCTATTAATCCAATAGAAAAATCTACAAGGGCAAGATATATAATTGTGGCAAGATATATAATTGTGGCAACAAACTATTGTTCAAAATGGGTGGAAGCCAAAGCTACGGTTAAAGCCGATGCTCAAAGTACATCAAAGTTTGTCTATGAGTATATTATTACCTACTATGGCTGACCATTGGAAATAGTGAGTGATAGGGGGACACATTTCATAAATGAAGTTGTACATTTCCTTTTGGGAAAATTCATGATTGTGCATCGAAAATTTTCTCCATATTATGCGTAAGATAATGGACAGGCTAAAAGTACAAATAAAATTCTTTGTACCATTTTGACTAAAATAGTCAATGAGAAAAGAAACGATTGGGAACAAAAACTTCCAGCCAGTTTGGGCTTATCGAATAGCTTACAATATAGCCATTGTCATGACACCATTTCACTTTGTATATAACTTGGAAGCAGTCATGCTTATGGAGTTTATAATTCCATCTTTAAGGATTGCACTGGCTGAAAAGTTTTAAGGACATGGGATACAAAATAGACTTTTCCAATTAGAGAAACTAGATGAAACTAGGTTAAGAGTTTGGCATCTATGTTGAGAAACTATGTCGAAAGTCTTGGTTTGACAAACAACTGGTTAAATGTGAATTTAAGGAAGGTGATCTTGTACTTATGTATGCAATAAAAAAGAACAAACAAAAATTGAACTGATGGGTATGGGATCCAAATTTTTGAATTTACAACCTCTGGCTCAACAAGACTGGAAACCTTGGATGGAGTCCTTTGATTCCTTTGTGAATGGAAGCAAATTACGTAAATTCTATGGACCTCTGGTTGAATTCATGTTGAATGAAATGCATAAAGATCAATAAAAGAAACATCTTAAAAAAGAAAATAGAAGATTGGCCGCCTAGCTCGAAGGCAAGGGCCGAGCCGAACAAGCAAAACAAAAAAGAAACATAACATAACAAAAAAGAAACATAACATATATAAATAAAGCTATGTTTGATGCGCAATCCCGATGAATGATGAGGAGTATGTTGCTCCTAGCCAACTTTGGTTGGGTTTTCCAACGCAAGGTACGTTTTTCCTAGCCCTAGGTCTTTTAGATTTAAGAGCTGATAAAAACCTTGTTCTACAAAACATGGGAAAGAATGCGAAAACCAAAACTTAAGATAACAAATCTTGTTCAGAGTTCATTTAATGGTTACGATTCAAAATGCCTCGGCAAATTAACAACTTCCTACCATGTTGCAAATGATCTTTTGGAAGTTAGTTTTTATGTTATGAATGTAGGCGAGATGTAGGAAGATATCATACTGAGCCGAAACTAGATGGCTAAGTATAAATGCAACCCTAATTGGAAAGATCATACCATGAGCAGGATGCTCCCCTCTAGAGTAAACACTATATATCTAACTATTGATATGTCAACGGTTTGGTGTAACTCATTAAGGGAGCCAAAGCACTATATGTTAGATATAGAAGGGAGGATTATAATATGTATAGCAGAACTTGAGCTAGATTTGGAGACATTGTTGTCCACTAAAGCTGAAACCTTTCTGCAATCTGCCCAAGCTCCTGCTAAAGAAACTCCTGAACTCTCAGTTCTTCTAAATGAAGACATGCCCAATGCAGTGGTAAATGGATACTGATGGATGGCGCATAAACATTTAGTGCATCCTGCTTCGCCTAAGCATAAACATTTAGTGAATCCTACTTCGCCTAAGAATAAAACGTGCTTGGGTTACCAAAAAGTAAGTATATCTCTTGTCACAAAGGATGAATGGAGCCCTCAAGCAGTGAAACCTCAAAGAAATCAAAAGAAGCAGCAAAGTAAGTCTGCTAATCGCTATACTAAAAATATACATGTCATTAATAATAGCCAGAGCTATTGGGGGACAATGTTGAAGTGGATGCCCACTAGGAAGTTAATTGTAGTTACATGGAAACCCACAGATACAGACTTATCTACAGTCAATGAAAGAAAAATCAATCTAGAAGTGCTAAGTGAAGTGGGCTAAAAAACAGATTACAGGTCAGTCTCGAGAGAAGACAACTGTCAGGCGTTTTTCTGAGAGGTATTTTGGGCTTGTGTACATATGGATACATGGCAGGTGTGAAGGTTTTACTTTGGAATGCGTTGCCAGGTGTACAGGGTGGATGGTTTTGATTTGAGCTTGTTGCAGGCCTGTCCGGAGCGTGGTCTACTGGAGGTCCGTTGGAGGTGGTTTCAGCCGTTCGATGGCTCGTATGTGTATGCGTCCAAAAAAATGAGTGGGCATTGGAAGCTGTATTAAGGTGTGTGGAGGCATGGGCAATAAAAGATTGAAAGGGGATAGTGTTGCCTTGGACATTGGTGTGAAAGCATTGAGGGTGGCCATCATTGAAGCTCTAATAAAAAATAATAATATCCACATGGCCAACTTATAGAAAGGCCACATGGCTGTTTACGATGATACTAGCGTTGGCCAGCACGTGAAGAGAAGGTTGGCGAAGGTGAAAGCTGGCGAGTACAGGTGGTAGCCGCTTTTAAAAGCTGGAGCGGAAGACGAAGGAGGTGCCTTTTGTTGTGTGGCTAGCTGCAGCCACCACAGGCTCAACTGAGAGCGCAGCTTGGAAGCGCAGGGGCTACGAGTGCTTGGGCTAGGTGAAGACGGCGGTGGCTGGGTTTTGAAGTGCTAGTTGGTGTGAAGCGCAGCCACAGACACAAGGCCTCTCTGACCAGTGGGAGAAGGCAACGATTGGAGTGTGGCGGGCTGCTGAGAGAAGCCGCCTTGGTGAAGGGCACCGATTGGCTGGCGACAGAGAAGCTGGGGAGCAAAGGAGCAAGTGATGTACTTGCTGCTGCTCTGCAGGCGAAGACCAGGTTGATTTGAAGGCGTGGATGCAGGGTCCTTGGTGAGTGCGCAGGCAAAAAGGCGCTGACGTGTGGACTAGTAAGGGTGAGCGTGGAGACGCAAGGTTGGCAAGGGGAGCCGCCTTTGAGGTGTTGGCACAACAGAGGGCGCGGCTGGATATGCAGTTGTAGGTGAAGCCAAAAGTGGAAGCACATGTAGGTGCTGAAGACCAGAAGCTGAAGCTGACAGTGGACAGCAGAGCGGGTGCCGAGTGAAGAGAAGAGAAGAACAGTGTGGCTCCTTGGCTGGTGGGGCCGGTAGCACTGCAGAGAAGTGGCAGAGGAAGTGGGTTTGTTGTGAGGCTGGCAGAGGATCAGCACAGAGACAGAGAGAGAGAGAGCGATGTTGGAGTAGCAGCTGCTGGCGACACATACAGAAGTGATGGGCTGCAGAGAGTTGAGGGTTAGCTGGTGGGGCGCCCTCTGAAGAGTGAGAGTGGCCGGGTTCTTTCTGGTGTGGTTGGTATGGCACGCAGGCGAGAGGTTCGCGGTGATTGAGGATGTGGTGTATCCTCGGCAGAGTGACAGGTCAGAGTGTTGATGTGTTTGTTGCAAGGGCTTGGTCGTCAGACGCAAGGTCGTAATTCCTGAGGTGGTGTGGCCGTGGTGGAATTCCCTTTGCAGTAAATCCAGGTCTAAGCATTTCTATGGTTGTGTGAGTAAGGCTTCTGTGTCGGGAGAAGCTTGTATGAAGTGTTGACTGGGAATATATTGCTGGGTGTTTACTTTGTATATGGTGCCCCTATTTTGTGATGTCTGTCTGGTGTGGGTGGTGTGGTGAACAGTGAGAAGTGTTCCAGCCGCCGGTGGCTAGTGGTGCCCCCATTCGTGTTGTTGTATCCAAGTTTGGGAGGTGAAGGGCTATAGAGGGGTGGTCTTTTTTTCTTTTTTTCACCTCACATTCTTCTGGTGCCCCCACTGAGGATAGCTTTGGTGTTGTTCTTTGCCTAGAAGGGTGTATGTTCCACTGAGGAGAGCTCAGGGATTGTTACAGGTTTTCATGATGTGGTCTTATCCAGAATTTCATGGCAGGAAGAGTGAAGATGTGGTTGACTTTTTGGAGCAAATGGAGTTGGCATGCATTAGCAATCATGTGACAGATGAAGAGCATGTTCTGAAGTTGATAAAGATTTTCTTGAAGGAAGATGCCCGAAGCTGGCTTAAGGATTTTGAAGCACAGGATGTGGCTTGTGAGCTACATGGTGTTTTGACCTTAGACAGGTTGAAAGAAGGTCTTTTGGAGCATTTTCAGCAAGTGGAGGATTCTAGTGTGCTTTGGCACGAGTTGAGCATCTTGAAGCAGGTACATGGGCAATCACTGGATGATTTTGTGCAGGTATTTACATGTTTGTGGAGTAAGTGGTGTATGACATTGAAGCAGGAAGTTCCTCCTATGTTTGTGAAGAAGAGCTTGTTTATTGATGGTCTGTTACCCCATTTGAAGGTCAGGGTTGAGTTAAAGAATCCCAAGTCATTTGATGATGCAGTTAGTGTTGCTAGGGAAAAGGAAGGCAAGATTTTGAAGCAGATGGAGATGGGTATTTATCCGTATGAAGGTATTGTGTCTGCGAGGGATATGCATGTAAAGTTGGTTGAGGTGGATAAGAGTTCTATGCAAAGTTTGATTAGACAGGAGCCTCAAAGGCCGATACAGGTGCAAAGGGGGATGTTCTATGTGCCTTCTGATTTTTTTCCAAGGTCTTTAAAGCAGGTGAAGGTGGATGAGAAGATTGATGATGCGATTGAAGCTAAGGTGGTGGATGAAAAGTAGGATGAGGAATCTAGGTCAAGGTTTGAGACTTTTGTAGATGAGAAGTTGCCAGTGGATTCTTCTTTGGATTTGGACGTCATAGTTGCTCATGACAGTGATTTGGAAGGCTCTATTGAAGATCATTTGCATTCGGATCTGGATGACATGCATGCACATGGAAGTAAAGAGAATGATGCCTTGGGATTGGCTGATGATAAGAAGGAAGAGGAACTGGATACAGGATGCTTTAAGGATGATTCTTTGCTAGATTCTACAAGGGAGGAGGATGGGGTAGAGACTTGTGATGAAGTGAAGACGGTTTGTGATGCGGATGTGGAGAGCATGGAGGAAGATCCTATTATTATGGATTTTCTTGGACAGCTTGATGGTGGTATGGTACCTGCGATGAATGATGTGGATGTTTTTCCATTTGATGCATTAGGTGCTGGGGAGTCTTTGGACGATGATACCAGGGGGGTTGGCAACACTCAAGAAGGTATGCATGTAGATTTTGCTGATGAAGAGCGTTGTGAGGTGAGTATTAACACCATATTGGGGAATATGGGAATTTCTCACAAGTTTAGGACACGTGGTCAAAAGTTTGGATTAACCATAACTTGAACACCACTAATCCAAAATAAGGGCTTTATAGCTCTTTAGATTCCATTTTTCAAGCGCTTTCCAACGATAGGTCATATGATAGGGTTTTGAGAAACTTACAAACATGTTATCCATGTCCCCTTTTTTAAGTATTCAAAAATGGGAATTGGGAAATTCCCAAATTCACTAATATGGTGTGTTTATTGTGCTTGAGGATGATATGTGGGAAGTTGCTAGCCTTGATGAACAGGAGCCAGAGATGGACATGGATGCTGATATGGTTGAGAGTGTAACAAAGGCTTCTTTGCGTGTTGCTGAAATGTAAAGACAAAGTCCATGAATGACAAGGATTCTGAACCAGCTGAGTTGTATGGTTGTGAAGAGATGCCTGAACCAGTAGAGCTGGAAGTGTTTGTGGACACTGCTGTTGGAAAGGATTTGGATTTTTGTGTGTAGAAAGGTCAAAATGTTGGAACCTGGCCTTCACTGGTATTGATGAACTGGATGCTAAATGCTGCAATGCCACAGGTTTTGAAGACAAGGAGGTTTGTTGTGAGTGAAGTGGACGTGGATGATTTTCTGGATATGGTTGATGTTTGGTATGTAGTGATACAGCCGTTGTTTTTCACAGATATTGGGAAATGGGATGGTGAGTTGCTGTTTCTTTTTGATCCTGGTGGATAGCTATTGGACTTTATGCTTTTGCTGCTGAGCATGAATGCTCTAGCAGATGGGGGGGTTGGCAAAGTATGTCAGGCATTTTTCTGAGAGGTATTTTGGGCTTGTGTACATATGGATACATGGTAGGTGTGAAGGTTTTGCTTTGGAATGCGTTGCCAGGTGTACAGGGTGGATGGTTTTGATTTGAGCTTGTTGCAGGCCTGTCCGGAGCGTGGTCTACTGGAGGTCCGTTGTGGAGGTGGTTTTAGCCGTTCGATGGCTCGTATGTGTATGCATCCAAAAAAATGAGTGGGCATTGGAAACTGTATTAAGGTGTGTGGAGGCATGGGCAATAAAAGATTGAAAGGGGACAGTGTTGCCTTGGACATTGGTGTGAAAGCATTGAGGGTGGCCATCATTGAAGCTCTAATAAAATAATAATAATATCCACATGGCCAACTTATAGAAAGGCCACATGGCTGTTTACGATGATACCAGCGTTGGCCAGCACGTGAAGAGAAGGTTGGCAAAGGTGAAAGCTGGCGAGTACAGGTGGTAGCCGCTTTTAAAAGCTAGAGCGGAAGACGAAGGAGGTGCCTTTTGTTGTGTGGCTAGCTGTAGCCACAGGCTCAACTGAGAGCGCAGCTTGGAAGCGCAGGGGCTACGAGTGCTTGGGCTAGGTGAAGACGGCGGTGGCTGGGTTTTGAAGCGCTAGTTGGTGTGAAGCGCAGCCGCAGACACAAGGCCTCTCTGACCAGTGGGAGAAGGCAACGACTAGAGTGTGGCGGGCTGCTGAGAGAAGCCACCTTGGTGAAGGGCCCCAATTGGCTGGCGACAAAGAAGCTGGGGAGCAAAGGAGTAAGTGATGTACTTACTGCAGGCGAAGACCAGGTTGATTTGAAGGCGTGGATGCAGGGTCCTTGGTGAGTGCGCAGGCAAAAAGGCGCTGACGTGTGGGCTGGTAAGGGTGAGCGTGGAGACGCAAGGTTGGCAAGGGGAGCCGCCTTTGAGGTATTGGCACAACAGAGGGCGCGACTGGATGTGCAGTTGTAGGTGAAGCCGGAAGTGGAAGCACAGGTAGGTGCTGAAGACCGGAAGCTGAAGCTGACAGTGGACAGCAGAGCGGGTGCCGAGTGAAGAGAAGAGAAGAACAGTGTGGCTGCTTGGCTGGTGGGGCCGGTAGCACTGCAGAGAAGTGGCAGAGGAAGTGGGTTTGTTGTGAGGCTGGCAGAGGATCAGCACAGAGAGAGAGAGAGAGAGAGAGAGAGAGAGAGAGAGAGAGAGAGAGAGAGAGAGAGAGAGAGAGAGAGAGAGAGAGAGATGTTGGAGTAGCTGCTGCTGGCGACACATACAAAAGTGATGGGCTACAGAGAGTTGAGGGTTAGCTGGTGGGACGCCCTCTGAAGAGTCAGAGTGGCCGGGTTCTTTCTGGTGTGGTTGGTACGGCACGCAGGCGAGAGGTTCGCGGTGATTGAGGATGTGGTGTATCCTCGGCAGGTCAGAGTGTTGATGTGTTTGTTGCAAGGGCTTGGTCGTCAGACGCAAGGTTGTAATTCCTGAGGTGGTGTGGTCGTGGTGGAATTCCCTTGGCAGTAAATCCAGGTCTAAGCATTTCTATGGTTGTGTGAGTAAGGCTTCTGTGTCGGGAGAAGCTTGTATGAAGTGTTGACTGGGAATATATTGCTGGGTGTTTACTTTGTCTATGGTGCCCCTATTTTGTGCTGTCTATCTGGTGTGGGTGGTGTGGTGAATAGTGAGAAGTGTTCCAGCCGGTGGCTAGTGGTGCCCCCGTTCATGTTGTTGTATCCAAGTTTGGGAGGTGAAGGGCTATAGAGGTGTGGTCTTTTTTTCTTTTTTTCACCTCACAACAACCTGATCCCACAATGGAAATCCACTGGCAAGAAGTGTAAACCCACCTGATATAAAGACAAAGCTATAGCCACGGTTCAAAATGAAAAAGGCAAAAAAGCTTTTGATGCATAACTTTCTCTGGCAGATTTATAGGTCATAGCAAATTTACAGGTCATATAAGAGCTAATAAAAGCCTTACCCTCAAGCTATGGACCAACTTCTCACATAACTAGTTCCCTATGAGCCTAACATGTGTAATACCAGAGACCTAGGCACCACAAATGTAGGCACAATGCTTAAAATCAAAGAAATCATAAAAAATATACTTGCAATTAACTGAATATATAAGCAAAACTGGCATTTTCTTGAACAGCTCTGTAACTTTTGATAGAGAAGCCAGTTTTGTAAACTAATGGTACCAATGGAAATCTTGTTTTCTGGAGATAAATTTTAACTATAAAAACACCCCAATTGGAGTTGTAAGGCAAAAGTTATAGTCTAGGCAAGTTAGGGATATCCTGGTCGAGTTTTCTCACAAACCGCAATTATGGTCAAATTGATGTCCACGCTTGGTAGTTTGAGTAGTCAAATGAGGTCAATATCAGGTGAGGCTAATCATGTGTGTTATTAATAGTATGTACTTCAATCATACCAAATCCCATGGTTATCGAACACTGGGAACCATAATTTAAGCTTGCCAAAGTACCCTCCTGATAAATGTTACATATTGGGCCCTCTGAGCATAAATGTTGCATACTGGGCCCTCTGAGCATAAATACTCTGATAAATTTCCTTGAACAATAATAACTTCTACAAAAGTGCCCAGTTTAAAATCTGATTACATCAATGGAAATCTTGGAATTTGTAGATAAATTTTGATTATAAGACCCTGATCGGAGCCGTATAACTCAAGTTATGGTCTTGGCAAGTTGGGTTGTTTCTAGAGCAATCAAGTGTCTAGGAGCAAATAGATGTTCATGCTTGGTTCAAAAAGGGGTCTAGCAGTGTCCTATGAAGTCAAGGAGTTACATGTGGTAAGAAAATGTTTGAGCTTGATGCATACCAAACCTTGGCTCATTTCGGGTATGTTTGCTATATTTTTTAAGCACTTCAAAAAAGACCACCCGACAAAGAGTTCGCAGTTTGGCACATAAGGTAAAAACTTGTTTACTCCTGGACAAAAATAGGATCAAATCATCTTAGAATCAAACAAGAACTGGTATGGTAGTTTATCTCATCAAGGAGCTCAAGCGTACCAAGTCTCATGACATTTAGACAACTCTAGCCAGGGGCTACCCTTGGGAGGTAGGGCCGACAGATACACTGAAATTGTTCAATTTTGATAGTTTACTATTTTTAGGAGGTACCATGCTCAGATGGAGTTGACATTTGATACAAGAATTCTTTAGCATAGAATAAGTACATAAAATAAAGGATGTCAAATTTCGGGCAAAAAAAGTCTATTTCTGGTCTATTTGTCTCGTAAATGACAAAAAGTTGTTCACACTTGGCCATATCAGGGGCAAGATAAGCTCAAAACTAATCAAGATCTTGCATACAACCTTGAAATGATGTATACTAACCATGGCTTAAGCAGTTTCTTGATTGGGTAATGATTGATCACTTATCTGGCTATACAAGCCAATTTAAGCCACTTCAAGGTAAAGGTTCAGTCTGTCAATGCTAAAAATAGGTCCTCAGATGCTCCAATTTAGCTCTCATCTGGTACAATACCTTATCTCAATATAATGCTTAGACATATAAAATTTCACCCCACTATTGGGTGCCTACATCATATGGCTACACTAATAGGTCACATGTGGGACAATGTGAAAATAGATCAGAGAAGGTAAAAAGTTGTTCACACTTGGACATTTGGTGGCCATTTATTATTCAATTTTCAACAAGCTTTTCCAGTCCATAATTTAATCATAATTCATAGGTGGATGAAGTTTGAAACCATTCTAGCTCAGGTAAGCGGGTCAATGGAGGCCAGAACAGCTTCTGGGCACTGGCTAGACATCAATAGCCACTAGGACCAATTGTCTGTCCACGCCTAGTAGAAATTCAACCTTCCTATGCCCCGTTTGATGTACAAGTTAGTATGTCTATGCTGCTAAACCTCTGTTCTAGGTGCATCTCAAACCCTGTTCTAATTTGGACTATAATGAAGTAGATTTGGTTGCACATGCACATGGGGGATGGGGCCTAGGCACTTGGGCTTAGGGTCACTTATATGTGTACTTTTGGGGGCCTTGGGCTATATTACACATAGGGCTCATGGGCATTGTACCCTTTTGATCATTATACATTTCCATGAGTACACTTACTCTTTGGATCTCTAACCTTCCATGGTGAAATTCTCCCTCTTAAGATGTTAGGATGGTGACCCACACCCATGTTGTCACTCCATGCCTTGAGTGGCCAACCCTTGGTGGCTAGATAGCCGTAGGCAGTGGAGTTGGGTCAGTGCCGTTGGATGTCAAAGACAACAGAACGACGCACTTTACTATAGAGCCAACGTAGGCGTGCCCACCTACCTTATATTTGGGGGGCATTCAGATCATTCAAGTTAGTTGTTGAGTAGTTGCTGGGTAGAGAGAGTGTGTGTGTGGTGTGTGTGTGTGTGGAACTTCTGTCTCTGCTGTGCACACGCATGTGTCTGCTGTGTGTGAGTACGAGCATGGCTGGCTGTGCGACAGTTTATCCGGGTTTGCCAGCGCCGTGAGTCTCTCTGTGTGTGTGTGGTGTGTAGCGTGTTTGTGTGTGTGTATGTCCAGCGTCTGCGATATACATACTGTGTGTGTGTGTGTGTGTGTGTGTGTGTGTGTGTGTTAGCCAGTCCGACTCCTGTTCTACAGCAGCAATATTTCCTCGTCTGCAGCCAGCAGCATTAGGGTTTCTACTACATTTGGGGCTTGCAGTAGATTTGGGTAGTGGCACCGCAGCAAATTCTTGTCTGCAGGCAGCAGTAGGGCTTAGAGCAGTTTTGGGGCTTATAGCAGATTTAAGGTGTGCATGATGGAATCACCTGAGCAGGCCATTTATAAGCGTCAGAAACCAATGAACACCTCGAATTTGGATGCCATGTCTTTAATTAAGGAATGCCTGCATGAGGATTTCGAAGAAGCAAGATGTGCTTGGGAAGGACCTGCTCCAGTCATCACAGAAGTGCATATTCCGGTGCAGGAGCTCATGGATCCGGTTGCGCAGTATGCATTGAATGCGGTGATTCTCTTTTTCCCGGGCAAGATGCCTAGTGCACAGGATGTGGGACAATGGGTTGATTTCTTGCTTAAGCGGCAAGCAGTCCGGGGTGTTTATTTTGGAGCAAGAGGATTCTATGAGGTCTTGTTAGCAGACATGGAAGCTAGAGATGCTTTGTTGGAAATGTCTCCCCTCTTCTTCAATACGCAAATGACTCATGTTCTTCCCTGGGCTCTTACTAAAGATTATCAGAGCCTTATTCGACATAAGTGCCCGGTTTGGGTTGAGGTGGTGGATTTTCCTCGTACTTGGCGTCATTTTCTTCCTTTGTTGGCTGCTCAATTGGGCAAAGTGATTTGCCCCCGAAGTTGGATGGCAATACAAATAGTTTTTGTATTCTATGGGACATTGATCTTCCTGCTCCTACGGGCATTACCGTTGATTCTGGGGACGCAGTGGTCGGAAAGCGACCATTCAAGCTTAAATGGGGGAAATTTGCCAATTCCTGTTTTCGCTGTGGCAAATTTGGTCATATGCAATCTGAATGTCCTGAACCAAATCTACAACCCCCTCTTTGGGCTGTCCCTACCCCTCAGACTCCTCCTCCAGCGAAATCTTCCCCTGAGGCACAATCTAAAGGTGCTTCCGCATCCACATCAACAACTGGACTGAATAAAGGTAAAGGGAAGCAATCTCAAATGCCAAGTGTTCCTGCTTCCCCGAACATCAAAGACAAGGGCAAAGAGAAGCTTCCTGCTACTCAGGCATGGATAGTATCCAAGCAAACTGTCAAAGCACGTACTCTACCATCTTCTCGCAATTATGTGCCCCCCTTGAAGAATGTTGCTCAGCAAAAACTTTCTTGTAATGATAACTCTTCCTTGGCTCAGGCCTGGGATAAAGTTGTTCGATCTTATAAGGAAGTAGTTACAGGGGGCACCGCTTCAACGTCGGATGGCCATCACTTGTTTCCTCCAGATTCGAGTTTTGATTTGGCAGCTGCTGTTTTCGCGACAGATGCGTTAAGCTTTCTGTTGGTTTTCTCGCCCATTGTATATACCATTTAAGATGCATAGTTCTATACATTGCATTTCATATAATGTGCGCGGATTATGCAATTAGGACAAATGGAGGCTAACCTGGCACTATGTACATACTTGCAAAGCAGATGTTGTTGTTCTTCAAGAGCATAATCAACATAATTTTGCCGGACAAACTTCCTATTTTGCGGGATATTGGATAGCTTATGCAGGATCCGCTGGATACTCTGGAGTGCTGATGCTTGTTTGCCATGAATTATTTCCCATGTTGGTTTTCAATGATCCAGCTAGCAGATGGATGGTCATTCAATGTATTATCAATGGGGAAGTTTTTGAGTTTGGTGGTGTGTATGCATACACAGCCTCTACTGACAGGGCTCGTTTGTGGCATGCCATCTCCTCTTATTGTTGGCGTTCTAATGCATTTCTTTGTGGCGATTTTAATAATGCTCCAAATCATGTGGATAATACTACTGGACATTCTCACATGCTTCATGTGGAACGACAAGCTTGGGATCTCTTTCAGCACACATGTAATGCCTTGGATTTGTGGCCTCTATTGCAAGCCAATGATCCAGGATTCACATTTCAGCATAACGCTCGATCAATGTATCGTGCTCGTCTGGACCGATGGTATCTCTTCCAGATGCAGCAGTATGATGATTTTGTATGTGATATGTGGATTGATTACTCCTTGTGTCTCTCAGATCATGCTCCGATATGCTTGAAAATACAATTCGGTTCATGTTCTGCCAATGATTCATTACCTAGAAAGAGACTTCTGCATGTCAATAATGCTTATCTTAAGCATGAGGTTTTTCGCAATCTGATTGTGGACATTATTTCGCCATTGATCTCTCAAATGCATGTTGATATGGACACAGCATGGTTTCGTTTTGTTGTGCTGGTTCAATGTGTGATCCAGGATTATGGCAGACACTATTTATCGCATTTCAACAGGCCAAAGGCACTTGTCAAAGTTTGATGCATCTGGCTAACACTTCATCTCTTACTGAAATCCAGATGACAGAGTTGCTTTTTGCTCGTGCTTTGTTGCGTCGTAATGATGAGAGAAAATTGGCAAAGTGGCAGACTAGAGCTCGCCAAAAGGCTATAGCGGATAAAGGATGCACTTCTAAACAATTCTTTCGTCATCTACATCTTTCTAGGCAGTCTCAAACTATTAAGAGGATTAAACTCCCGACTGGTGATTGGACTACCTCTCGTGTGGGGCTTGCACGGGCCATGGAATCTCATTATGGCAAGATTTTTGAGGCCTCTTCTCTCACGCAGGAAGGTCGACAGGCTCGTCGCTTGTTTTTATCTCAAGTTGCTCCGATTTTATCGGTCCACCAGGCTCAGCTTTTGGAAGCCGCTTTCACGAAGACAGAATTGTATGCCAGTTTGTGTGATTTGGGCCGTTGGAAATCTCCCGGTTGGGATGGCCTTACTGTAGAATTTTTCTTGTCGTTTTGGGACTACCTGGACTAGCCACTATTGTTAATGATAAACAGGGCATGGGGAGCAACAAGTTTTGCCTTCATCTTGGAAAGAAGGCTTGCTCAAGTTAATTCCTAAGCAAGCACTTTGTGAAGAGTTCTCGCAATGGAGGCCGATTACGCTCATGCCTGTGGTTTATAAATTGCTGGCCAAAATGCTTGTCAATAGACTTAAAGGGTTTTTGCATGATGGTTTGCATCCATCTCAGTATGGCTTCATTCCACGAAGGCAAATTACTGATAATCTAGCAAATGTCATCATTGGCTTGGAGTATGCGAAATACACTCGACAAGATGTATTGGTCATGCAGGTTGACATTGAAAAGGCATTTGACACTGTTCTTTGGGATTACATTGCAGATACCATGCTTCGGCTGGGATTTGGGCCTAAGCTATCCTGTGTGGTTTATTTCTTGTATGCTGACAGTACCTCTGCCGGTTTGTTGGATGGTTTTCTCACAGATCCTTGGCATTTGGGACGTTCAGTAAGGCAAGGTTGTCCTCTCAGTGCTTTGCTTTATGCGATTGCTACTCATCCCCTGCTTATGTATTTGGAGTCTTTGACTTCGTCTGGAAGATTGCAGGGCATGAAATTACCCTCTGGCAAACATTTTATTGGGCAAGCTTATGCAGATGATTCTCTCTTTATGCCTCGCAATCACCAAGATGATGTGGAACAAATTATGCACACTCTTCATTTGTTTGGATTTGCAGCAGGCCTCAAAGTGAATTTTCGTAAATCCAAACTATTGGCTCTGACTGAGTATGATTGGCATAAGCTGCTTTGGCCAGGCGAACTTGTTCCTCCGAACATTATACATTTGGGTTATCCGCGCTGGGTTGGACTGTATCGGCTACACGGAAATTGGACTGTATCGGCTACACGGAAATTGGATTGGGTAGCCGAGCGCTTGCACTCCAAGTTACATTATTGGAAGTTGTCCACTTGGCCGCTTCATGTGCGTCTTAGAATTGTGCAATGCATTCTTGTAGCTTATGTGCAGTTTTATCTACCTTTGCTATATTGGTCTCAATCCTGCTTGAAGTCCCTTATGTCAAGTATATTGGCGCATTTCTGGCGCACTTCATCTCGCGGAAAGAGCCTCAGATTGTTATCTATGGACAAGTTATGCTCTCCTAAGCGCCTTGGAGGGCTGAATATTTTGGATTTGAGACGTCATGTTTTGGCTAGGAAAGCTATGCTTTTGCCGGTTTTGTTAGACCAGCAGCAACCCTGGACTCTCATGGTGTCCCATTTGTGTCGGCATATTGTCACGCCATTCTATGGTCATTGGCAACCCACATACTGGGATCTTATATGTGGAAAACTTGAAGGACACATTCCGGGATGTCCTTTCACTTCTTCTCTCATTATTGATTGGAAGGAAGTTACTTCACATATGATATGGCATGGTTCCCGATCTTTGATGGGCAATTCCTTGCGGCTAGAGAGTTTGCATTGGAGTCGTGTATTTTCTTCCACTTTGGTTGACCGTTCACCTCGTCAGGCGTATTTTCTTTCTCAAAAAGGAATATGTCAGATACATCAGGTGGTGGATGACACTGGTCAGGTTCTTTCCTTCTCTGTTTTGCGGCGGATTGTTTTCAATTGGGATCCCATTATTCTCATCTTTGGAGAGAAATTCAGTGGATGATTGCTGATATTTCTCCTTTACCTCGCTTGAATGTGGATTCCGTCTATCTGATTGGAATCTTGGAACCACTCCTATGAAATGTATTTCAGTTGGGACAGTTTATGCCCTCTTGCAATCGGCGGATGCATGGATAGTCGGACATGGTAATCAGCTATGGTCTCTCTCCAAATCTTCAATGTGGTGGAAACGTACATTGTTTCGCATTTGGAAAAGTCATCTGCCTCTCAAAGAACGCCTGTTCTTGTGGCGCTGTTTGGTTGGTGCTCTTTCTGTTGGTAGCTTGTTACATGCACGTCATATTGCGTCTTCACGTTGTGTCTGATGTAAAGCTACTGAGGAGACTGTCCCACATTTACTGTGGGGTTGCGTATGCTCCAGATCGTTCATTCGCCGGGTCTCGATTGCTCTTTGGCTTCGTTTCCCTTCGGGCATTTTTCACAGACGGTTTTGGCTTTTTGGGGTGTTACAAGCATCACAGTCTCAGTTTGCTGTATTTTTCAGCTGGGTCCGATTCTGGGTCTTTTGGACCATATGGCATGTTCGGAACAACCTCATGTTCCAAGCCAATGACATTGATCCCTTCCATTATTTCAAGTTCTCGCTTGGTTACGCTTATGATGATGCTGGGGACATCACTCTTGATGCCTATTTACTTTGATTGCTTCTAGGTAGTGAAGCCTATGGTTACTCTTCTGTTTTTGGGTTTTCCTCCCTTAGAGGTTTCCCACTTGTAAATAAATCAAGGATTTTAAAAAAAAAAGTGTGTGCGCGCGCGCTGTTGTATATGATTCATTGAAGATTATGGATTTTGGCTGAGAACATCAATGAGTACACCTTCTTTGTTTTCTCTTTTCTTTTCTTTGTTCTTTCTCTGTAAGGTCCAGAAATACTGCTAACACTTTGGCAACCATGATATCAAGAACCTCCTTTTGGTGAAACCGGAAGCATATCACTCTTCCGGAAAGTGGAAAAATCTTGCGCTTACTTTCCTGACACTACAACTTAATCAATCCACAGAGTGGATCGGCTAGCTGCGTGCTGAAACTAGAAGCACATCACTCTTCTAGAAAGCAAAAAAATCTTCCGCTTACTTTCCCGGATGCCCACTGACCTCACAGTCACTCCAATAATGAGTCATCAGGCTTGAGCCTTCATAAGACAACCCATCATTGGACAAGGTGGTGACTCCGGTGCGCTTGGGTATAATGGCTAAGGAGAAGGCAAAGATGAGTGGTACAGTTTTACGGTTGTAGCCCAGCTTGGTGAGGTGCGGCTGGCCAGAGTACACCATAATCTCTACTGGGATTGTCCTAAGGGAGCATGAAAGCTTTGGCAAGTGGTGCCCAATTAAAGCGGTCAGAAACTGAGAAGCGGCAGTGGGTATTCCGCTTTCAAATCCAGGTATTCCATTCTCCGAGGACGAAGGTCAGAGCAACAATGTCTGCACCGCTACAGGAGGGGCCTCACAGTGGCCATAGATCTCTTCTTCCTAGAATAAAGGCCTGGGTTAAATGCATTGGCTGCACTACAAGCCAGACTGGACAACTGGATCCAACCAGATCTGCATGCCAGATATGTGCCAAAAAGCGGAGTAGCCCTCAGTGATGGGCCGGAAAGCATGTTAGCATTGTGGCAGTCAGAAGCATCGATCCAGTTAATGTGTGACCTGCAGAGAGTGTGGCCAACATGGCCATCGAACCATTGATTGTTTATACCATGTATGTGGCCAATGCTTCCCAACACCCTTGAAGAGGATACTCCTTGTTGCAGGATATGGCATGGATGGTAATTGCAACCAGAAACTTCTTGTCTCATGTCCAAGCATGCAATTGCAAACCTTGAGGATGAGAACAGTAGTTCGGACAACAGTCTGGAAAGTGACTCTGAAGCTTCTGATGCTGATCTGGAAACCGACTATGGTTGCCATGATAATGTAGCAGATATGGCTACAATTCACCATCCAAATGAGGAGCTTTTGGCTGCCCAGAATGTCTTTACAGAGCATGGTGATGATCAGCAGGCGCAGCACATTGATTATATCCCCCATGTTAGTGATGGTGCATGGCATAAGTTGAATGAGCAGCTTGTACCTCTTCCCGATGAGGATGATGCCGTATCAATTCCAGAAGCAGCCCATACCAATGATGAACCATATGTATGGCACATGTTCTCGCCAAGCAGAGAAGTAGAGGTCATGAACACGTGGGTTGAAAGGTTTCCAGATTCCGGCTTTGTACCTCCTATATACCAACATCCCCATGATCAAACCAGATTGGGTTTGTTGGCTAGGTGTCACCGGGTGAACATTGTCCCAATATGGCACAAGAACAGCATGAACATGAGCATGCCCATCCTATGCGTAACAATCCAAAGAAGAAAACTTTTCCAGAACCTCCATCATATGCACAGTTGATGACAGATTTCCCTGGATGATCCGGATGAGCTCTGGCTGCATATGTACATGATGTATCCGCAGAGCAGAAGGCTCGACTTGGGATATTTTCAGTTTGGTTGATGATACCCAAATGGCAATGGTAGCCCACCCGGAAATGCCCCGGATGCATGCAGCAGTGGTAGATGCCCATGATATGGTTCATCATGATTCCGCTAACTTGGTGATTAATCCGGAAGATGTGGTGCCCTGACACAATGAAGCGGAATAATAGGTTCCCCACAAGAGTGGAACAAAATATGAATATGCAGTCATAGTTGCTTAGAATTCCGGTGGATATGGTAAGGATATTGCCTACATCCTTGCCAAGCGAAAAGCTCTATGTGATATGCATTCCATAGAGTCATGGTCATCAAATGCTACCAAAGATTCTTTCATCGCGAAAATAGCCAATGATGACAGTTTTTCGGATGCTCAAGCATGGAAGAGGAAGGAGGATGGAAATGTCTAGGCAGATACTCTATTAATCTGGAAGGAAGTTTCTCCGAATTCTATGATCTCTGAAAATGCTGATAAAGGGCTCAGTAAGCAAGCATGGGATTGCTTGGAACAAATGCATTGTGCCATGATGGCGGAAGGAAGAGCAAAAGATGAACACAACCTGCAGGGAGATTTCCCGAAAGGTATGGCTGCCTTGGAGCAGCATGATAGGGCTGAATTGCATGTATGCAATCTTACACCTGTTGAGGAGGAGCAAGCTCTTTGTGAGATCGAAGAAGATGCTGATGTAGATAAGCAGAGGTGGCTGAACAGCCCCATGACACCCAAGACAAAGCTTGAGGAACAGCATGGTTGCCGGATGCATGCTCAAATGAAAGATCAGGATGCATACATTGTGGATGCTCGAATGAATGAGCAAGAGGTTTGCTTTGCGAATGCTCGCATGAATGAGCAGTATGTTTGCTTTGAGGATGTTTGGATGGATGAGCAGTAAAGGTTGCAGCATGCACCCATGGATAATGAAGAGGGTGAAGCAGCGGAGGAGCTATGCGGTGTGGCCGAGAGAGCCCAGAAATGCCTTCGTAGGTTGAGACCCTCAAATGGATATACCATAGAGCATAGAAGAAATGGAGGAGCTGTGTGGCCGAGAGAGCCCGAAAAAGCCCTCACATATCAAGAACCCTTAGATACATATGCCGGAGAGCATGGAGGATGATCTCCAGGATGCTTTGATTCATCAGAACAAGGATGAGCAGTGTGGCTGCGAAAGCCCGAAAAAACCCTCACATGCTGAGATCCCTTGGATGGATAAACAGGTGAATCACCGGTATGTAGTTTATGCTCGGATGTTGAGCAAGGGAGATTCGGTTGATCCAGATGGTATGTTTAGCCATGATGATGGGCTAGTTATGTTGAAGGTTGAGAGAGCATGGAAGGAGCACGAAGGCTGGAAGAGCCAGGTGATTCCCTTGGATGTCTCTAACCTTGCATTAGGTTTCCCGCATGGCGTAGATATTTTGGAAAATCCAGTTTCGAGTCAGGATGGATGATGACATAGACTGGTTTGACATGTTTTTGCTTGGTTTGACACCTTGGTCCAAGAGGATGTGGATCCTGCATATTATGCTTGTATACCAAATGCAATAGAGCATGGTTTGAGTATTCTTGAGATGAGCCTACACAGCATGATATCGATAGAGTGCTTACTTGACTTCTTATGCACACACTCTTGTGCTATTTAGTAGATTTCTTCAGAGATGATGTGAAGATGCATTTTTTTATTGTGGTGCCGAAATTTGAGGAAAGATACCTTTATTAATAACATTAAAAAAGACAAATATAGTTTTTTTATTTTGAGTGTTGAAAAAGGAAGAGTGCACCTCTCCCACTACTATAAATATAGAGGCAAGCTCCAAAGCAATTTGTTATACACCATTGCCATCAAGCCTTGTTAGTAGACTAAAATAACCTAAACCCTCCCTCTTTTTGTTTGTGATGGCCTCATCAAATGTTAGAATTGAAGTTGTTGCTGCGCGTATCCAGAGGAAGGCCACCAATGTGGACATAAAGCAGAAGACCATAGATGGTGCACAAGCATGGAAAGGTCTCACATCCTTTCCACTTCTTGGAAATGATGATGTTATTTCTTAATTGCAATTTGGAGAGTCTATAGTTTTATTGATGAATCGCCTGAGCGTGTCTTGCTAAAGGAAGTACGAAAGGGTACAAACACCGTTCGCTTACTTTTTGCATACACCCCGGAGAACAAGCGAGGCCCATAGCAGTAAAGATGATGATTTTCACATTTCTGTATTTGGAAGGTGTATGTGAATTAACTTGGTTTTATTTTCAGAATAACCCTTATGTAGAGGATGTTGACATGTCTTTATGTGTTCACTCCCGCTGAAGTAATTATGTCATGTTGCTCTCTCTAACTTGCTTCGCCCCTTCCTCTTTATGGAGGGGGGCTTTGCATTTCTGTAATTAGAAGATGTACATGAATAAACTTAGTTTTATTCTCAGTTTAAACCAATAACCTTAATTGTAGGATGTGTCAAATAATTGTCATGTTTCTCTCTCCAACTTACTTTGGCCCTCTCTGTCTTGGGGGAGGGGGGCATCTTCTTGGAATCCGCTCGTCCGATTTCCAAAAAGCACTTGCTTGAAAATGCTCGCCAAAAAAACCCCCCAGTGTACTGAAAGCATCTTACTTGTTCTTCATATACTAGACTAGCCATAGATCAAACTTGGAGTCAAATGGACATGTCTAGCATGCTTAACAAGGATGTCGAAATATGCTCCAGGATAGATTTGCAACTTACTTGCTACTATCTCATTAGATGTCCACGCCTACTAATTTGAGGATGCAGATGATGGAGTCAGTTTGGTATGTGGCATGACAACAGTGTTTCGGATATCCGGTAGTTTCCCTTTGCCAAACCTTCACCTATTTTGACCAACAAAGGCTACTATAAATAGTAATTTAGTGAGGTCTGCTTTGGAGGGTTTTTTAAAAAAATGCCCAGGAAGAAAAAACCTTGTTCATACCTGAGTTGTTGAAGTCTCAACACACACCTGAGGCATGTACAAATTTTTATGAGTTTCCTCTACAACAACCTACATATACATAAAATCTCACAATTCGCAGGCTAAATTTAAAGGATTCTTAAGGCTGCTCAAGTACTGCTCGGACACACTAGACAAAATTTGCAAACCACGTCCTGACCATGTTTAGAACTAGAAACATAGAGCTGCTAATGGATGAACACTGGGCCTTTCACAAAAGACAATTAAATCAAGAGTACAAATTTTTATATAGATTAGATTGATAATATCCCAGTATTCCAATAAGACACTTACAATAATAGCAATTGTCTTAAAAGCTTGTGAAAGAGTGTGCAATATAAGGTGCATCAAAGAAACAATAGACAATATCCAAATATCAAGGAACCATCGCAAGATCACGTGATAATAAGTGAACTAGACAATCAGTGTAGCCGATAAGACTTCTAGGAATGGAAGGAATGGGAAAGTAGCAGGCTCCTCTGCCCAAATCTCCCACCATAGAGACGATTTGATGCAGGGATCAACTACGGTCTGTAAAAAGCTTTGAGATTTTTCAACAAGTTGCCTGCACGATCCAAAGCCCCCCTTGTTAAATTTGAAGAGCTGATAAATCTCGATACTCAAGGCTAGGGAAACCTTGGACAATAGATTGTAAACCCTCATCAGGGAGTCCTGTGTTTCTCAACACAAGGAACTTCAATCTCTGCATAAAGAAGTCAGATATTGTGTGTGCCTCGTCATCAGCATTTGAAGATAGAAAGTCGTGTAAAATATTTGAAGGAACCATGGCCTTTTCCTTGGCACTATAGTGTGCGTTTATCATGCTTCTTTCTAGAGTGGTCAGCTGCTTGTAGTTTAGGCCAAGTTGTATCAATGAGACTTGTATGGTATTTGGACATCGACTTAAATCCACATGCTCCAATTTAGGACATGATTCTGCAATCCTAATGATAGAATTATGACATTTGGAGAGAATGTGATGGAAATGCACTTCAATTGAGGACACCTGCATATATATTTCAAATTAGCATAACAAGAAAGGAATGTACATACGTAGGTGGATATATATGTATGTATGTACATACATACATACATACATACACACATATATATATATATATACATACATATATATATATATATACATACATATATATATATATATACATACATATATATATATATATATGCATGTGGGGTGTTTGAATGCATGCAGGTTTGAATATGTGTGTGTCTGTGTGAGTGTGAGGTGCATGCATGTGGAGTGTCATTAGCACCAACATAATTTAAGGATTCCAGAAGGCAAATGGCATGGAATTCCTCAATAAATTCTTGATTAGTTAAGGCAATCTAATAATTATTATACGGGACTATTCAAAAAATCTCTTGAAACGCCAAGGTATTAAGACACGGATTAATTACTCAGCAACCTATAGATACTAAACGCAAAGTACATTTTTACGACCCAAAAAATATATATGGAAACACATAATTAAACATAATTTCCTTGAATTTATTTAATATAAGTATGGACCCGTTCGGCTAAGTTGAGGATGGCAGCGTGGGAGCAATGGCGAGTGCGAAGCTCCAGAAGGTTCCCGAAACTTCGATTCACAGCCAGCTGAATCATGTGGTCCACTTTGCTCACGAAGGCAAGCTGCCACCAAGAAGAACGGGGGGGGGGGGGGGGGGGACTAGTCGAAGAATGGGAAGCTTCTTCCAGTCTCTTCTGGAAGCTTCTGGTGATGTCAATACGGAGCCAACAGAGAGTGTCAAGGGTTTCTCGTCGCCAGTTCTTGCAGACAAGAGGCAGGCTTGGTACAGCTCCTCGAAGCCCACCTTCTCAAAGATGCAAACCAGGCCCTCGTAGAAGAGATCTGCCCAATTGGATGATGATGAAGACGACGACGACGATGAAGAATTCATCATCTTGATGAATAATTTGACGATAAAGGTCGACCGGTGTCATCCTCGTTGTTGTTGTGGTGGTGCTGAAGGGGTCGGTGGATGTGTGTGTGTCCGGGAGGACGTATGCAAACACGAGGTTTGCATACGTCCTTGTATGCATTCAATAATTTTCATGCATATCTATTACATATGTTAACCATGGACAACCCAAGGCACACAAAAAAAACACAAAAAAGAAAAAAATTCCTTTGATTAACCCTTTGTATTCTGATTGATCCTTTGTATTCCCGCTTTCATTCATGCGTTCCGCTTCTTAATGTCTTTTACATACCGCAGCAACGCGCAGGTTGTGAGTACTAGTGTTCTTTTATGCATTCATTTGGAGCTTTCTTTTCCCTTTGTCTGCAGCAACGCGCAGGTTGTGAGTACTAGTGTTCTTTTATGCATTCATTTGGAGCTTTCTTTTCCCTTTGTTTTTGGGCTTGTTTTTACACACATTTCTCTAGCCCACAAGTTGTTGTGCCTAGCTCATTTGACCCCTTTGCCATGAAAATGCAAAAGATGCCCATGGATGGACATCATCTCCAATTTCCAATCGACGAAGTGTGTAAAGCTTTTCAAGATAGGTGGGTAAGCTTTGATTCACACTTGGGTACCCAACGCAATATGTAATGAAGAAAATGAGACCAGGCAAGACAACAAGATTGACGGCAAACATGCAAGGTGTTGGCATGGGACATGGATGCTGCATGCAAGAATGGGATCTGGTGTCATAGTGCCTTGATAAGATACGGTTCAGCTTGTAGATGTGATCGACGAAAAGCATGAGTTCATGGATAGGTGCAAGATGGACCACAAGGTAGGAAGGACTATTCGCGTCATTTTTCCTAAGTGCCAGTGGCGAAGGTTGACTGCACGGCGAAAACTTGTAAGAGTCTGGCTGTATATGGAAGCTGATTTGAGTTTAGTGGTAGTGAGATTGTCTTTTCGATTTGAGAGTAGTTTGGCAATTGGGATAGTTGGGCAATGTAGCTACAAACAATCCCAGCTGTACCAGATCCACCCTTCGTAGGGAGCGCTTTGTCCACTTATGAGGAGCCAAAGATAAGCAGCAAAAAGAAACAGGGTGAAGAGATTACTTGCACTTACAGGTTTATCGGGACGTCGGCGTTGCATTGAACGATGTATGTTAGTAGCGATCGAATGAGGACGTTTTCTTGTCCGTGGTACTGGCATTGTTACCGATATTGAGGTTGGTGTTTCGATAGCTCGGGTATGTTAACAAGTGGCTTGTAGCTTTGTCGTGTTGCGGCGGTTAGTACTTGGAATTAGTCAACCGGGGTGTGTGTGTGGAGGGAAAATACCGAACACGAGGTTTGCATACGTCGTCTTATGCATTCAATAATTTTCATGCGCATGTCCTTTCATGCATGCATTTGGAGCTTTCTTTCTCTTTCTCATTTGGAGCTTTTTTCTCCTTTGCTTTTGGACTCGTTTTTACAAACATTTCTCTAGCCCACCACTTGACACCCATAACAATATATATCTTCTATTACGGGGAGAGAGAGAGAGAGGGAGAGAGGGAGAGGTTGATTCTAGATGTTTGTAATTTGTATCATCCCTATTTGGTAGTGAAGTGAGAGGCTCACATGCTTATATTTTTGGAAATGATTTGTTATTAGTTAAACTAGAAAGAACACCATGTGCATACAAGCATCTGTAAATGAAGGGTGACAAAAGAAAATCATGAATTGTCATGAGGTTTGTGCAAGTCCAGTCTTATTTCTAAGGTAATGTTAGCCCACATTATTGTAGAGTTAACTACTTGTGTGATGAAATATCTAGGTTTACAAGCTCTTGTATTTTATGGTAGGCACCTTAGGTTGATGTTTCCTTGCGAAAGTATAGTCCTTTTTTGGGGGGGAGGGGGGGGTTGCTTATCATGCATTAGAAAGCTAAATCATTAGCCAACTCGGGGACATCTCTGCCACATATTTATGAACAGCTTTTAAATCTATCTAAAAGCAATTAGCCCTTCCATGTACAAACATAATAGCAACTTATCATATAAAACTAAATCTTATGAACTAAGAAAGGATGGACACTAGGTCTTTCACAAAAGATAATCATATCAAAATAAACCTTTTTCACTAAGAAAGGATGAACACTAGGTCTTTCACAAAAGACAATCAAATCAAGAATATAAATTTTATATAGATTAGATTATGACTTCATTGGTATAATATCCCAATATTCCAATAAGACACTTACAATAATAGCAATTGTCTTAAAAGCCTTTGCAAGAGCGTGTAACATAAGGTCTATAAAAGAAAGAATAGACAATATCCAAATATCAAGGAACAAGATCACACGATAATAAGTGAGCGAGATAATCAACTAGAAATATTTACCCTTGTCAGTGTAGCTGGTAAGACTTCTACCAATGGAAGGAATGGGAAAGTGACACGCTCCTCTATACTCATTGATGGGCATTGGCCATTGCCCAAATCTTCCACCATAGGTACGATTTGATGCAGGGATCAACTGCGGTCTATAGAAAGCTTTGAGATTTTTCAATGAGTTGCCTGCACGATCCAAAGCCCCCCTTGTCAAATTTGAAGAGCCAGATAAATCCAGATACTCAAGGCTAGGGAACCCTTGGACAATGGATTGTAAACCCTCATCAGAGAGCCCTGTGTTTCTCAACACAAGGACCTTCAATCTTTGCATAAAGAAATCAGAGATTGTGTGTGCCTCCTCATCTGCATTTGAAGACAGAAAGTCATGTAAATTTTTTGAAGGAACCATGGCCTTTTCCTTGGCACTAGAGTGTGCGTTTATCATGCTCCTTTCTAGAGTGGTCAGGTGCTTGCAGTTTAGGCCAAGCTGTATCAATGAGACTGGTGTGATATTTGGGCATCGACTTAAATCCACATGCTCCAATTTAGGGCATGATTCCGCAATCCTGATGATAGAATTGTCTGTGACATTTGGAGAGAATGTGATGGAAATGCACTTCAACTGGGGACACCTGCATACATATTTCAAAATTGGAATAACAAGAAAGGAAAAATAAATTAGCAGCAACATAATTTAAAAAGGAGGGGAGAGAAGACAATTTTATAATTAAGGCATGGAATTCCTCAATAAATTCATGATTAGTCAAGATCAGCATATTCCTCATTGGATGCCCATTTTTTTAAAAGAATTTGAGCGATGGACACTGATTTGTGACTTGTTAAATAGGGTATGAAGTATATGCAGACGTAAGATTTAGCATAATAATACCTATATATATTGGTAAAAAAAATCATGATTAGTCAAGGCAATTTAATAATTATTATACGGAAAACCTCTTGAAACACCGAGGCAATTTGATCATTAAGACACGGATTAATTACTCAGCAACCCATAGATACTAAACGCAAAGTACCTAGCCTGGTTAGTCATGCTCAAAGCTATTTGGACCAGCTTAAAGCCTTCAGACTGAACATAGGGGATGGGAAGTGCCACAGATGCAAGGAGGTGGAGAATGACCTGCACACCTTCATGCATTGCCCTATTGCTAAGAAATGTTTCGAGTCATTGGCCAAATGCTTGATTCTTGGAGAAGGCATCCGGTGCACCATGGAGCTATGGGCTATCCTGAGAACACCATGGAGCTATGGGCTATCCTGAGAACGGAAATGTTATGGTGCTTATGGTTAAATAGACTTGATGCCATTTTTAATAGTATGCATACTACCAATTTCAGGCCAAAAGAGAACTTGATTCATGTAGGTGAAAGATGCAGACAAAGAAGGTTGAAAGACATGGACTCCAAGCTTCATCGGCTGCAGGAAAAAGCTAAAGGAAAGCAAGTGGATTAGATAACTCAACAAATTCAGGAAGTGCGGAAGATGAGAGAGGCCGTCATCTCCAAGGATGTGGTGCTCATCAAAGCACTATATGCCCTTTGAAAGCCACACTCACCAAAAGAGGAAAAAGCTGGGTCACAGTTAGAGAATCTTCTCAACTAAGTCAAAGGCAAGCTCAGGGCTTGTGGATCTGTATGTAATGTGCATAGACTCTAGTCTCTTGTAGATTTGTCAACATGTTGGTTGTAACCTGTCTTACTTCTTAATATAAACTGCCAGTTTTTTGAAAAAAAAAAAACGCAAAGTACATTTTTACGACATAAAAAATCTATGGAAACGCATAATTTCCTTGAATTTATTAAATATAAGTATGAGGACGCGTTGATACCGTTCGGCTAAGTAAAGGATGGCAGAGTCGGAGCAATGGCGAGTGCGGAGCTCCAGAAGGTTCCCGAAGCTTCGATTCACAGCCAGCTGAATCATGTGGTCCACTTTGCTCACGAAGGCAAGCTGCCACCAAGAAGAATGGGAATTAGCTGCTGCTGCTTCTTGGACCAGTCTCTTCTGGAAGCTTCTGGTGATGTCAATACGGAGCCAACAGAGAGGGTCAAGGGTTGCTCGTCGCCAGTTCTTGCAGACAAGAGGCAGGCTTTGGTACAGCTCCTCGAAGCCCACCTTCTCAAAGATGCAAACCAGGCCTTCGTAGAAGAGATCTGCCCAATTGGATGATGATGAAGACGACGACGACAACGAAGAATTCATCATCTTGATGAGGAATAGTTTGACGTAAGGGACTTCTCTCTTATGTGTTCAAAGGCACTTCACGAGTAGAAGATGGAGCAGGTGTCATCCACCTCGTTGTTCTTGTGGTGGTGGTGGTGAAAGGGGGTGTGTGTTGTGGTGGTGGTGGTGGTGGTGGTGGTGAAAGGGTGTGTGTGTGTTGGGGGGGAGGGGGGGGGGGGGAGAGAGAGAGAGAGAGAGAGAGAGAGTGTGTGTGTGTGTGTGTGTGTTGTTGTGATGGTGGTGGTGGTGAAAGGGGGTGTGTGTGTGTGTGGGAGAGAGAGAGAGAGAGAAAGAGAGAGAGAACATACACGAGGTTCGCATTCGTCCTGTATGCATTCAATAATTTTCATGCATATATTCCTTTCATGCATTCATTTCATGCTTTCTTTCTCCTTTGCTTTTGGGCTTGTTTTTACACACATTTCTCTAGCCCACAATTTGTTGTGCCTGCCTAGCTCATTTGACCCCTCGGCCATGAAAATGCAAAAGATAACCATGACATGAACATATTCTCTAATGAAGTGTGTAAAGCTTTTTAAGATAGGTGGGCAATCCAAGGGGTGGCTCGATTCACACTTGGGCACCTAGTGCAATATGTAAACCATCTTAGAAGTTAGCATACATGAATAACTTCTTGTGCCTTTCCTACTCTTCATCCCAAAATGAAGCACTTAGCTTCTTTATACATCTATTCTCCGCCCAAATGTCTCACTCATGTCTTGGAGGGGTTGTTTGTGCATGCAACCAGTGGCCACTTTGTGAAGGAACTCTAGTACTCCATAAAGCCGGTCACTATTCTTTGTTGGGCTGCCTAAAGGAGCACTAGGGTGGCAAGAACTTAGAAACCACCTGTGATAAATTTCTTTGTAAAGCCTAATAAAAATTTGATGATGAAGAGATTAAGACAATGCAGAGCTTAATAAACAATCATATACTCAAACCATAAGAATAAATATTGAAAATCATGAACGACAAAGCAAGTCTCAAAACTGAGTCCTGAGTCCCAAGTACAACAACATATATCTTCAATAACATTTAATTCACACATGCTTTGCACTTCATGGCACAACTCATGTGACTAGAACACATGTGGGTAGCGAAGAGAGAGAGAGAGAGAGAGAGAGAGAGAGAGAGAGAGAGAGGACTATATGAGAGAAAAAGGAAGTACCCAATTTACAATGTGTTTTTTTGGTTAAATTTTAAATTACTCGATCAAAATTTGGCATTTTGAAGTTACTTGATCAAAATTGAAATTTTCCTATCTTTAAGGGATTAAATTATACATTAGTTATAATTCCTTAATTTCTCTAATTCTTGTGGCTCCTAATTAACTCCCATCAAATTATGCATTTTGCTTCTACATGGAATGTGCAATTGTTAAGAAAGTTTTTGAGGCAATAATCTTTATGTTCCAAAAAGAAGAGTGGGCAAAGCAAGTATTGGGAAAATAATGGAACAAGAAGCACTACAATGATAATTGCACTCAATGGGAGTTTATTGAAGTGAATGTGCATTCTTATGTTAGAAGGTAACCTTTATAAAGTGAAAAATGTGAAATTATTTAAAAAATGAGCCTCTTTGTAGTTGGCATAACTTGTGCATGCAATTTAAACTAGCCTTCCATCCATGACATTTCAAATTAACCAATAGGATCAAGTGCCCTTAAAGCCTCCATACATCCATCCCTTTTCGTCCTTATCCTTAATTTCACCCTCTCAAGGCATGAATTTCCCAAAGTTAAAGAAACTTTGAAGGTGTATTATAAACCATAGTGTTTCCAAGGCTATATTGGAACTTGTTCTGTAGTGATGGTAGCAGTTGACTAAAGAGGTTTGCATCTTGTTCTTCATAATTCAATTCAAGAAAGAATATTCTTAAATATCTCAAACTTTTATTTTAATAAATGATCATTCTTGCAGCAATAATCATTACGTGAGCTAATTTGGTGGTTAAAGGTTAATAAAAATTTCGTTCTCTTACTAAAACCTCTCTTCCTCTTGTGGATATGAATTGATGATGCATGTTGAGTATCATCAAAGCTACATCTAATGAAGATGGAAAGTCAAAATAAGAAAAACTTAAATCATATGACTCTAAAGATAAACCAGGGGAATGGTATGGTTGACGTGTGCAAGATGTTGATTTTTGCTGAACTTTTTCATCAACAAGTATATTGCTAGGTTGTTCATAAGATGAAAACAAAAGACCTTTTGATTGCCTTAGTGAAGATGAAGGTGAATATGGAGCTTGTGGGATCCTTGAGCTAACAAGTAGAGGCAAGTGACTCTTCATGGTGGCTCAGTAGTCAAAATGAGACTTTTAGAGAGCGACTCAATCTTTCTAGGGGTATATGATGAGACTGTGTTTTTTGAGGGATCTTGGTGGAGGGAGCTTTTACTAGCAACTCTTCTCTCTTACAAATGTGGACATTCTCTCTCCAGTCCCTCCACTACCTCCAGCCCAGCCCACCACTATCTCCTACTACAACCTCCACCACCACCTCTCAGCCCACCAGCCCACGTTCTCCCCTCTAGCCTAACTTAGCTCTTCCCTTCTCTCTCTCTTTATCTCTCTCTTTCTCTCAATCTCCCACCCTCTTCCCTCTTTGTCCCTCTCCCTCCCTCTTTGTCCCTCTCACTCTTTCTCCCTTATCCACCCTCCCTCTCACTCTCTATCCTTCCTTCTCTCCTTTCCTCTATCTCTCCCCAACCTCTTGCCCTTCTCTCTTCCTCTCTCTCTCCTTCTCCCACCCTCTCTTGCTCTCTCACTGTCCCTCCCTATGCATCATCTCTCCTCTCCTCTTCTCTCTCTCTCTCTCTCTCTCTCTCTCTCCCTACGCATAATCTCTCCTTTCCTCTCTCTCTCTCTCTCTCTCTCTATATATATATATATATATATATATATATATATATACACACACACACACACACACACACACACACACACACACACACACACACACACAATCTCTCCTCTCCTCTTTCCTCTCTCTCTCTCTCTCTCTCTCCCTCTCCCTATGAATAATCTCTCTCTCTCTCTCTCTCTCTCTCTCTCTCTCTCGCTCTTTTTCCCTCTATCTCTCTCCCACTCTCCCTTTTAATCTCTCTCCTTTCCTCTTTCTCTCACATTAGGAGAAATTTGGACTCAAATTGGGCCCTTTAAGGATTGCTACACATTCTCTCTTTGTAAAAATGGGCTCATGGTGGTAAAACTTTTGTTGCAAATCAACTAAGAAGTGAGTAGAGTTTGGAAATTTGGAATCTACTCATTGAGACCTTTCAAATGATATAGAGCATGATGGAAAATTTTGTATATTCTAGAAGTCCCCAAATTTGGTGATGACATGGCACGTAACGTTACGTGTGCCACATCATCACCAAATTTGGGGACTTCTTGAATATGTAAAATTGCCCATCATGCTATATACCTTCACCCACGAGCCCAATTTTGTAGAGAGAGAATGTGTAGCAATCCTTAGAGGGCCCAATTTGAGTCGAAAGTTCCCCTAATGCTTTCCCAACCTCGTCCGTTTCTCTCTTCCTCTCACTCTGCTTCTCCCTCTCTCCTTCTCCCAACCTCGTCCCTTTCTTTCTCCCCTTCTCCCACCCTCTTCCCTCTCTCCTTCCTTCTTCTAACCTCTCTCCCACTATTTCTCCCCTTCCCACCCTCCCTTCCTCTCTCCTTCCCTCTCTCTCTCTCACCCCCCCTCACCCCCCCTCTTCCTTTTCTCTCTCTCACCCCCCTCACCCCCCCTCTTCCTTTTCTCTCTTCCACCCTCTTCCCTCTCTCTCTCCTTCCTCTCTCTCCCCCACTCCCACTCACTTTTTTGAAATAAAAGGATTACCTTCCCCCTCCATAAAGAGAGAGAGGAGCAAAGAGAGTGTGAGAGAGAGGGAAAGAGAGTCATGACATAATTATTTGAGAGGTAGAGGGAGAGAGAGAGGGAGAGAACAAGTGGTAAGAATGTGAGAGCTTTCTATGCTTGTGCACCATCTATGGTCTTTTGCTTGACCCTTGCGTTGATGGCCTCCCTAGCAATACGTGCAATAGTAGATTCAATGCTAATATTTGATGAAGCCATCACAAACAATACGAAGGAGGGTTGTGGGCGGTGTGCTCTCTTAAGAAGGCTAAGCTGAATGGTGGTTAACAAAGTTATATGAAAGTTATCTATATATTTATAGTAGTGGGAAAGGTGTACTCTTCTTTTACACCAAACAAAAAAAATACCTTTCTTCTTTTTTAATGTCAATAATAAAGACATCTTCCCTCAAAATCCTACACCCCAATAATGAAGGCATCTTTTCTTACTTTTTTGGGGAAGAGTGAGTATATCATAAAAACAACCAACAATACAAAATTGAATAGGAGAATATACCTACCAATTGCAGGCAAGATATAATTTTTCTCCCGAAAAGAAATTACATTGGGATCACATACTGTTTCTTTAAAACAACAAACAACCTAAAATTTGACAAGGTAATCAATAAAATTGACAAGGTGAATTATAGTTGAAAGACCACTTTATTCCAGAAAAGTTATTACATTATCCTTGCAGACAAAGACTAAAGACAACTACGTACTTGTAAGGGCTACATCCTTAAATAATGTTTACAAAAGATAACATACCATAACTACATAAGGGTTCCTACACCTATGTGCTTTTATGGGCTACTCTATTCTTCAACTCCTCTCAAAGGGACTCCTGCTTCTCTTTAGCAGTGCACTCGTAACTCCACCAAGTGCCGATAGCACTTCCAATATTTATATTACAGACATACAAATCTACGGAATCGATAGGTCACACTAGCGTCTTCTTGCTCCAAAGACTATGGGCATCTATTGTGATTCTTAGATATTCTTTTGCATCTCCACCTGTTTTCATGCACAAATCTTTGAAAACCGTATCAAGGCTATCCTTGAGAGTATAGTTGGGGCCATTAGAAGAAGACATAATGAGATCAACAAAGATTAGGATGATGGTGAGGGTTGTTAAGGTAGAGAATGATAGTGAGGGAGAGAAATAAAATAAGAGGGAGAGGAAGGCAATAAGATTTGGAAGTGAGGACTAGAGTAAGAGCCAAGGGTCATATTTATAGATACATCATGCTAAAAGCAAAAAGGGATTTTGCATAGATATTCCCTAAATTTAGAAAAGCAAATACATGGATAAGTGCTTTGTGTAAAAAAAGGAATTGCATGAATAAGTAATATATTATTAAGAAAACCTATGTCGACATCAACATTGAGTAGACCTTAAAATAATCAATGAACATATTCCAGCCATTGACATACAACCATATTGATTGTCCTACTAAAACATTTAAAAAATGAAAAGTAAATAAAGCTTCCTAGAGAGATGATGGAACCATGATACAAAGAACATTTTATTAATGCAATACTAGCTGTGAGCTAATTGCAGCGTGCAACCTTTGCAGCCTTCAAACTCGTGCATCCCTTGTACCCTTGCAGTAGTGACCATCCATCCTTTTAAGCTTTGTCTTCTTGATCTTGGCAATGACTACTCTGGTGGTTACAACCTGCCACCTTCACATGTGCAGTACCGAGGTGGTGCTCATGACATGGAAGGTGGTCTGATTGAGTGCTCTATCGCCACTGAGCTCATGACATGGAAGGTGGTGCTCATGACATGGAAGGTGGTCTGATTGAGTGCTCTATCGCCACTGAGCTGCTGAGTGCAACACCTGGCATGCTCGGTGCTGGAGCTTCTGCTCCCAGGTTGGTTAACTTTGTTGCACTTCTGTTGTCGGTTTGTGGAGTCTACAGGTCAAAAACTCTCACCACAAGTCGAAGTGGGGTCTACCTTAGATTTTTCTTTTCTGACATTGGGATAGGCCTCCACTTGACTTGTGTTATTTCTTCATATTTTGCTGGATGTTCTGGAAGTGGGCTTTGTGTCTTTTCGGCATCTACATCTTCGATGCCCACTTTCAGACATCGGCGATGGTTGGTGGTTGCATCCTTAGTGGGAGCATCTTCCTTCCCTCCAGAGTCTAAGAGAACAAGTACTGAGAGCATGGATGCTCCAGAGGAAGGGGTTTCTTGGTTAGTATGGACCTTATTCTATCTCCATTTTGAAAGTATGGTGGCAGGTCTTTGTAAGCCTTCAACAGTTATGAGAACATTACATGGGAGGCTTCAAAGAATGTATTATCCGTGCTGGCCCGGGGTTGCTGAGTTGTTGGCTAGTTCGTCTTTCAGGTGCTCATTTTCTTTGTTTAGAGCTTGGTTAGCATCTTGCAGCTTTCGGACCTCAACTAGTAGCTCTCCCCACTCTTTCCTTGGCACACTGATGACCGGGAGCATTTTTGGGTTGTCCACTAATTCAACATATCAGCCTTCACCACTCCAAGTTCTTCTTGTAGCCTGGTGGCCTCTTCTTTTGCTTCACATAGCTCTAGCTTCCACTACAGTCTAGTTTTTTGGGTCTGTTGTACCCTTTCTGCCACTAGACCTCCTCTATCTGTTTTTGGAGTGCTGTCTTGTACTCTTCCCAATCTCCGAGCCTTTCTCTTCTGAGTTGATCTTCATTTTCTAGACAGTGGTGTATCTCTATTTCTAGCGCCTTCAGCTCATTGATGGTGTCAATTTCAAACTTTGTGCTCCTCTCGAGATTTTCCTTGTATTCTTCTGTCTGTGTCATGGCCTTGTCTCTGTCTTCCATGGCCTCTCTGTCTTCCATGGCCTCTCTCAAAATCTCTGCATACTCTTGGGAGGATGTGGCATCCTGCAATTCCTAGTGTAATTCCTTATTTCTTTCTGCTAGCTTTTTAGCCTCCTTCTATTAGTGAGCTACCTTCCAAGCAGTGGCCTTTAGGGCTAGAACCAGGTTCTGGTTCTCATTTACTGCTTGCTTGTCCTTTCCAGAAGTGCTTGGGTGGGGGGACCCTTGGCTTGTAGGCTTCTACTGTTGCTGTTTTGCTATTGTTCCTTATATCATCATTATCTTCGTCTAGATCATGGATGACCTTTTGTGCCTTGCAAGCCATTTGTTCCTGAATTTGTAGTAGGGCTTCTAGGGCTTGATCCCAGACCTTGCTGACTCTGGTCTTTGCTGTTTTAATGACTTTTGCTTTAGTATCAAGTGGAAGGCACATAATCTCTTCTCCTTTCTTGGTCTTCAGGGCTTGGACCTTTTTCTGGGTGACCGCCAAGGCTGTTGTGCTCTACAACACTTCTTCTGTTAACCCTTGGATGGTGTCACCCTAGACCTTGGCTGGCTTTTGAGCTTCCGCTAACTTTGCTCTGAGCCTATCCACCTGAGCTTTGAGCATGTTTTCCTCGCTGGTGAGGGTTTTGATCTTCCCTTCACTTAGCTCTTTCTACTGGACTAAGACCTTTTCTGCTAGAGCGAGCTTGTTCTGCATTTCTACATTATGTGCTAAGCCATTACATTTTCTTTGCTCTCCAAGTACTTGGCTTTAGCTGTAACATTTTTGAGCAGCTTGTGTTGTTGTTGATTCAGGGCGCACATCTAATTGATGGTGCTCCTGAGCCTTGGACTCATATTCCTCCACGGAAGTGAGGGCATGAGAGAGAATGTCTTGGGCCACAATCACATCAGCCGTTTGTTCATGTGTAGCTAATGGGTGGGGAGTTGAGCCTCTAGTTCTTCGGGTAGCTTTGGGAGACTATGGCTTAGTCCTTCCTGCATCTTTTGTGCCAAAGTTACCACCCAAGGCTGAAGTTTCGGTGGTATGGACAGCTTCACCTCTGTAGATAGCTTCCCCTTTTGAAATTCTTCTTCTCTCTTTTTTTGTTGTTCCCCTTCTTTCCTCTTTCTCTCTTCCTCCTCCTTCCTTCTCTTTTTGTCTTCCTCCTTTTTCCCTTTCACTTCTTCAGCTTTTTCTTCTTTTCTGCTTCTGTAGTGGCTTTCTACTTTTGTCTCTCTTCTAGTTTGTCTTTTTCTTCTTCTGCTTTCTACTTCTTTACCTCGTCTGGGTCAGGCAATAGCTCTTTGTCTACTCTAAGCTTTCTCTTTTTGCTGGCCTTCTGGGTGATTTTCTGCCACATGCTCATCTTCAAAGGAGCTAAAGGTCACTATGGTGGGCTTCAAGGATCCTCTAGCTTTATGGTGTGGTCGTTCCACGCAGGATTCTCTAGACTTGAGGTCTATGGACTTGGCAGCCTATGTGATGGCCCTTAGGTGTGCATGCACCACTGTTGGCTATTTTTCCTTGGCCCATGTGGTTGCTCTCTTTGCCAAATTCTCCTTGTAGATGGTAGCCCAGTTGATCTTTTCTCCTGTTTCTGCTGCTCTTTGAGCACCACCCTGTAGTTTTTGTTTGACATATCTTTTGGCTTCCCCATGAACATTACATTGTGTAAGAAGAAGATAAACTGCTCTCATCGCTAGGTCTCATCTGCCACATCATTTACCTGGTGCATGTTGCCTATTTTTAGAATGTCCTCCTCCACTCTGGGCTTCATGCTTGTGTCCAGCGCTCCGTCCAACACTGGCAACCCTAGTGCATGGTGCATTGCGAGCTCTCAGATCTTGATGGGTTCCTTCCCCTCCACATGTACATTATTTGTTTCAAGAAATTGGTTGATAATCTTGCCCCCATCCTTGGGGTCCTAAAGATCCTCCCACTGGCGCATCAAGCAACTTTTCAAAGCCGCACTTTCTTGTCCATTCCTGGTGTTATGTCTTCCTCATGTCGGGGATCATCATAGGCATGGAGAGGCTTTTCTTTGGCCTCTTGTTTGGCCTTAGAGTCTTGCTAACCTGCAGCATGGCTTTGTCTTCTGAGAGAGCGTTGCAAATGGTGAGAAAGCTATGAGCAAGAAAGCAGGTTGAGAGTGTCCACTTTTTGGATCCTTGTTCTCTTTTTTACGATGCTTTTCCTTTTTCCTTCCTTTCTTGGGGCATTGTTATTTTCAACTTCCCACTTCTTGATGTGATTTGTTTCCTGTTTTGTATATCATCCCCACTGTGCCTTGGCCTAAAGGCATTAAAGTTTGCTTGCTGCCTCCCCGTTTTACCGTTGCATGTGGAGTTTTAATGATGTTGTGAGAGCTATCCTTCATGCAATTACTTAAGTCGATATTGTGGCAATTTGCATTGTTGATGTGGATCTGGTTGGCGTACACTTGGTCGCTTCCTTCTTTGCTAGACCCTGACCTTGATTTGTTACGAAATTGTGTTCTTCTCTGCGGACTGGCCACCCTTGTGGAATTCTTCCACGGCTTTGTTGCTTCTTGGATTTTCTACGTTATTGTTTGCTAGTGAGATCAAGACACAACGGCGGATGCTCTGGACCGGCTCCTTGTCCTCTTCTTGTTCTTCTTCTGACATAACCACCACTGTTTTACCCATGTATTTTCTCATCTTGAAGCCGTTCACTATTTTGGAAAAAGGTATACCATCCATGCTTTCTAATGTGAAGACATTCTGATTGACCGGGTTTTTCACCCCACGAATGGTCCTATCATCGGATTTTGAATTTTCTGGGGTGCGATCCCAACTTGGAGTTGTAGACTAATACTAGGTCTCGTTGCTTGAAAATTTTGTGTTTGAGATGCTTGTAAATCCAAGCTTTTCTTCTCCGCTACACTATCTTCGCATGTAGAGAGCTAAGTTGTCTTTCTTCTTCTAAGACTAGGATCTCCTGTATTATGTGCTCCCGAGATTCTTCCATTGGTAGCTTTTCTTGGATTGCCACTCTCAAACTAGGCACCACGAATTACCTCCTCTAGCCCATAGACTAGTTTGAATGGTTTTTGCCCCTTTGAGATTTTGTAAGATGTGCGGAATGCTCATAGGGCTGCATCTAGCTTGTGGTCCCAATCATTTTTGTTGGCATTTATAATCTTCTTCAGGATTTTGGTCAGAACCTTGTCGGTGGCCATTGCACTGTGGGTAATAGGTTGAGGACTTCTTGTGATTGATTATAGGTACTTATCCATCAACCCTTCACCTTGTTGATGAAATGGGTGCCCTGGTCACTGATTATTTCCACTAGCAATCCATGCCTAGCAATAATGTCCTTGAAGAGGAATTTCACCACCTCTTCTATGGAATTTCTCTTCATAGCTTTAGCTTCCATCCATTTGGTGAAATAATCAATTGCTTCAATGATGTATTCACACTTGTTGTCTTTTGTGGTGGGCGGCTTGATTGGTCCAACAAAATCCAATCCCCTCTTCATGAATGGAAACAGTGGCAGTATGGTGAGATGGGCAACCTATCAGAATCACCGGGGTGACCCATCCGCTAACAGACATCACATTGCTTTGTTGGCATCCCTCATGATTTTTGGCCACCATAGGCCTGCTTGTAAAATTTTTCGAGCTGTGATTTCTTTGCCCATGTGTCCCCCAGTAGTGCCATAGTGTGCTTCTCTTAATACTGTTTGTTACTCATGGTCCGGGACACACTATGTAGGATCTAGTCTATGCCTCTTTTGTATAGCTGCCCTGCAATCATAGTGAAGTTCTTGCTCCTTAAGGAAATACTTTTCTTTCTGTCAGTAGTGTAACCTTCGGGAAAAGTTCCATCCTCATCATAATACCAATTTCCCCCCACTTCTGTAGAGCTGCTACTGTGAATAGGTTGGTACCAATTTTCCCCTTCTGTAGTTGCTACTATGAATAGGTTGGTATCTGGAAGTTGGTCATCCACTCCATCTAGAGCAGGTTCTCCAGAATCCAATCCGGACATAAAGTCCACCACTGCATTTTCTTTACCGGGCGTGTGTTAGATGTTGAACTCAAACTCTTGCAGTAGAAGCATCCATCTTGCCATCTTCCCTACCACAAGAAAGGCTTTTACCAAAATAAATCAGGGCTTGATGGTCCACATGGAAAACAAACTTGTTTCCCAAGAGGTAGTACCAGAACTTGTTCACAGCATAAATAATTGAGAGAGCTTCCTGCTGTGTTGTGTTGTAGTTCCTTTCCACCCTTGTGAGGGCTTTGCTAGCATAATGAATGGGTTGTATATACCCCTCTTCCTTCTCCTGCATTAGTGCACTATCCACTTCTTTGTTTGAAGCATCAACATACATATGGAACATTTCATTCCAGTCTGGGGTGATTAGTATTGGTGCAGTGACACCATTCTCTTTAGCCATTGGAATGCTTTTACACTCTAGATTCTATTCATACTTTGCATCTTTCTTGGTAAGTGCATACAATGGGTTAGCCACATGTGCTAAATATTTTAAAAATCTCGCATGCCACTTAACCTTACCAAGGAACCTCTCTAGTTGCTTAATATTCTGAGGAGCAAACATTTTGGATATGGCCTTTGCTTTATTAGAATCTATGGACACTATGTGTCCTAACAATGTTCTTGATCTTACTGCAAATGCACACTTGGCTGGATTTAGCTTAAGCCTTGTATCTCTGCATCTCTACAGACACAGCCTCAAATGATAGATGTGCTTTATCGTATCTCTAGACACACTAAAGTCATCTACAAAAGCTTTCATGAAGTCTGTCAGGTAATCATAGAAGATCTCTTGCACCATTCTTTGAAAAGTAGCACGTGCATTTTTCAAGCTAAACATCATGACAGTCCCATGAAGACACCCCATTGAGTGATGAAGGCTATTTTCTCCCTATCTTCTGGCACCATTTTTACCTGGTTGTATCCATTGAATCCATCAAAAAATGAGTACATTTCCTTTCCAACTACCTCATCCAGCAAAAAGTCCATAAACGGAAGTGGAAAGGAATCTGAAGTAGTTGCGGCATTCAGCTTGCGAGCGGTAGTCCACATAGATTCTGATCTCTTCATGTTCTTTTTGGGAACTACCACAATTGGGGATATCCAAGAAGATTTCTCTACTGGCACATTGAAACCTACTCTTAGTAGTCTGTCAATTTCTTCTTTGACTTGTTTGGCATAGTTTGGGTTCATTCTGTACCTCTACTGTCTGATTGGTATGGCTCCTCTTAAATTGATGCTGTGCTGGAAGAATTTAGAGTCAATGCCCTCCATGTCCTCATATAAGACATCTTGGTATTCTTTCAGTAAGGTCACCAACTCTTGCTTGAATTCTTCTTCTAGTTCCAGACTAATCTTCACAAGCTTTTCTTCTTTTTCATCTCCCAAATTCACCTCTTGTAGTCTATTCAGGCTTACTTTTGTGGCATTTTTATTTTGGTTATTTTTTTGCTTCTGCACCCAATTTACGGATCTCTTGAATTTCTTCCTCTTGCTCTAGATTATGGGCCCATCTTTTTTGAGGCTTTCTCCTGCATGGTTTTGCTCAGTTTTTTTCTCCTTAAGCCCTCTGGTTTTACAGAATCTGATTTTTTTTCTTCATTTCTTTGGCTTCTTCTTCTACTTTTTCATCTTTTGCTTCTTCATAGTGCCCCATCACTTCATCCACGTGTAACATGTACAAGGGCACCAAGTCGGCATGTTCATAGAGTATTTTGTCTTCTTCATCGTCATTAAAGGCTTCTGACATATTGAATGTCTCCGCATGAACTGGCCTTTGAGCAGGTGTTACTGATCCCCTTACATCGGAAAGATCAACATGGACTTTTTGCTTCCCCTTTCTAATAGGGATTCTGTTTCTGCCTGAGTCCTACTTTACTTTGCCATGTCTCAACCAAGGCTTTCCCAACAACACCTAGTAAGACCCAGTGTGGTTTTCAATGGTTATGACCACCAAGTTGACCTTGAAGTCTACTTGTTTGATTTTTATTTGGACATTCTTGATAATTCCTTTAGGAACCACCATTCTATTATCTGCCATTCTTATGTTGAATGGAATGGGATCCCATTTGAGACCCAATCCCACTGCAATTTTCTCAGTAATGACATTTACTTTGGATCCACCATCCTTGCTTCATTGATGAAAACGTTATTCAATTGGATTGTGACTTTGGCCACTTCATCATCTCGGGATGCTCAAAGTTCTTCAACTTGCATTCTTCTACATTCTGGGGTGACTTTGGCCACTTCATCATCTCGGGATGCTTGAAGTTCTTCAACTTGCATTCTGCGACATTCTAGGGTTTCTTCTTTTTCTGAATGCTTCAGCTCCTTGCTTAGTCCTTCAATGCTTGCCATCAAGATTTTAGCCTTGAATCTTGGACATAAGTCCAATAGTTGTCTCAGCAAAACCTCTCTATCCAATAGCATTGATACTACATTGGTTTTTAACCAATTAGTATCCTTCTTGCTTTCTTTCCAAGAAAATTTCATTGTTGTGCTCTACAAGCGTCTTGTGCAGATTTTCACATGCTTCTGGGTGATTTGCGATGACTTCACATGAGCCTCCATCCTTCTGCTTGCCTTGCCTTATTTCTGTTGCCTTAATGGTTTGGATCCTCACCTTCTCCTGTTGTTCCCAGTCCAAAGCTGCCTCCTTGTGGGCTTCGGGTGTCCTGATTACCTAGCAGAGTTATTACTACACCAAATTCACTTGCTTTTGTCCTTGTGACTACCAAGATATCTTGAACCTCCATCTGTATGTCATTTGCCTATATCATGTTGGCACTTGGCAGATTTTCTTTGAGTTTCATTAATTCCGTTTATCTTTCTCCATCATGTTTTTTCTTCATAGCACATTCCGCCTTGGTGTGCGCCCTCTGCTCTCATACCTTCCCATTCTTGGGGGTCTTCTTTCCGCTCCTTCCATGTTCACCATGGGAGCTCTATTTCCTCCTTGAGGTGGCCTTCTTGTTTGAATTGAGAGCAAAACACATTTTTGTGGAATTCTGAGCTTTTGCTCTTTTTTATCTCTTGCATCAATTGCTTCACCTGCAGCACAAGTTCTCCGGGGCTCATTTTTTCCTTCGTTATTTTCTTCTTTTTGTTCTTCCTTTTCTTTACTGCCAACAACTGGAGTGTCCTGTGTGAGGTGTCACTTGAATCATCCTCCTCCGTTGTGACACTTTTCCTAGGCTTCCTCTTTTGTCTTCTTTCTTGGATTTTTTTTCCTGCCATTTTGGCCAGCTCGACAAATTCCTCGAACTCCTCTTCAGTTTTTGCTTATTTGTGCTGACTGCTGCATGGATGTTCAGCTTAAGCCCTTGGACAAACAAATTTGCAAATATTTGCATTGAGGGGGGTCGGGTTAGTTCCACCCATGTCTGCCTCAAGCTCAACAGTTTTGTTACATATAGGCCTCTACATCCATGTCTTCTTGTTGGAGTTCTCTCATTTGATCACAGAGTTGAGTTGTAGATTTTATCTTGTGGAATCTCCCTAGAAAAGCAGTCATGACCTCTTCATAAGTCTGGAAATGATTGTCTTGGTATCTTGACACCCATTCCATGGATCTGTCTTTGAAGGTGTTCATGAAATCATCTCTGCAGATTTCACTCAGCTCTGGTTCTTCCACATCCCGAGGTTTGGCCACTTTTCAATAGTTCTCAAACCGTCTTACATGTAGATCTGCATCTTCCCCTTTCTGTCATCCTGAGAACATTGGGAAATTTTTGGCTAATGATGCCATGGCTCCATTGAACCTTTTCTAGGGGTTTTATTGTTGTGGTTGTTCTTCCTAGTTTTGTTTCTCCACCCTTCTTGGGCTTCCTGGACTTGGACTGTGCACAGCTTCTAGCTCTTGGCACTCCTTTTCTATCTAAATTTATGCTTGAAATATGATGCTCCCTCTTGCTCGTGTGGGGTTGTAGAAGTTTTCGCACCATCTTCCTGGTTGGAACAGTGCGAGACACTCCTAGCCTGCGAGCTTCCTAGAGGGTTTCTTGGAAGGCATTACTTCTCTCTATCCTTAGGGTTCACAATCATGCAGAAGGCATGCCCAACTCCATCTTTGCTGGTTGGGTTGTGTGGTGGAAGGTTCTCCACATTCACTTGCTCAGAAAAGCCCCTCCATGATGTCTGTAGACTTGTTTCAGGGATCTAATTATAGCAAGATCATCTTGAGCGAAACTTGAACTTTCTCTTTCAGAGTTTCCTTTGCCTAAAGGTAAAGAATGCTACTCAGCAGAGACTTTTCCACTCCGTTCGAAATTTCCCAAAAAGGAGAGATTTTTGGCTTAGTTGCGGTAGAGGTTTCCCTCAGCATGAAGTTTTCTCTCGCGCAGTTGTGGTAGACTTTTCCCCAACATGATCGCCAGGTGATTCTCGCCAATTTCCCTCTCGGTAGAGTGGCAAGACAGTGGGCTGAAGTAACAGACCAGTCAGGCAATGCCTTGGGAGGCATGTAGCCACCCGCCTCCCAGAGCTTTTGGATTCGAACACACTCTCATTCTTCTCTCACTCCACTACGTAACTCTCTCACTCACTTTTACATACACAACATGTTTATTATAACTGAGAAACAACACTCTTATTCAACACATTGGAGAGAGTATCACAGAGACATAATGAATGGCAACATTATTCTTTGTTTACTGTATTACTTCCAGAATCATTATAGGATCACTACAGAGCAACTGCTCGACACAAAGGCTACTAATTCCTAAGGACTATAACCATGTTGTACTTCTCACTATCTACTGGCTAGCGTGAGCTAATTGCAGCATGCAACCTTTGCAACCTTCAAACTCGTGCATCCCTTGTAACCTTACAGTAGTGACCAGCCATCCTTTTAAGCTTTGTCTTCTTGATCTTGGCAACGCTACTTTGGTGGTTACAGCCCGCCACCTTCACACATGTAGTACCGCGGTGGTGCTCACAATGTGGAAGGTGGTCCTATTGAGTGCTCTGTTGCCACTAAGCTACTGGGCGCAACAACAAATTTTAGATATTTTGATTGGGGGCGATTCGCAGAAGTTGAAGGACTCACAAATCCTTAAAAGTAAGTAATAATTATTTTCTCTTTTTTCTTGTATATACAAAGCATTGTATTTTGTTTAAATAACAATTTCAATGGCAATGCAGTAAATGCAAGTTTATTCAGGGATTGGTTAGAAGAGAAGTCATATGGCATGAGATTAGAGCACAAGGTGTGGCTGTCATTGTAGAAATATCAGAAAAGTACAAGATAATTTGCCTAAATACATTTTAGGGGAGGACCTCACTGATCTCTTAAGAGACTGTATTTTGGGAAGCTATTCGAGGAAATGGTGGGATCCTTGAAGAAACAAACTTCAAACCCTATTATCATCAAAGCTACCACGCATGCTGTGTTCAGGTGCGTAACATTCTACAAAGCTTACTTACTACTTTATTGTGATCTTATATTCATGAACTGAGCAGAAATTCCTCCCTCCAGCTTTTGAGATGTAAAGGTGTAAGAACCGCCCCTTCAGTCTCTTGTAATCATCCCCTCCTCAGAAATGGAAAAAGATATTGTTTTACCCTGTTTTGGCCTTGAGAGAGAAAATGTATAGAGAGAGGTAATTCAAAATTGAGATATCTTTGGATACAAAAATTTCCCTAATATCTAAGATGAATTCCCGTGAAATAGAAGTTCAAAATGAATTTTCCAATGTGCATTAGGAATTAATTAAATATATGTATAAGAGACCTTAGCCTAAGGGTCCACATTTTCAAAAAAATTTGGATTAAGGTTCCAAAGGACCAATAGGATTAATCTAAGTGTTGGGATGAGAAAAATGTAAAGAATAAAAGAAAATACCCCAAAAATGAGTAAATGCTCACATAAGATGAAGAGTTGACTGAGTACAGGGTTTATTAGTTAAAAATTAAGGTTTATTAGTAAAAAATAGGATATTTTAGTAAAATGATGAATTTTTGACACCTCAGTTAGGAGGGAGAGCCCCATCAAGTAGGTGCCTTTTTATCACCATTTCTTGATATTTTTAATTAAAAAAAAATCAAGATATTTCATCTCTCCTCTCTCCTGGTGCAAATTGGATCAAAAAGGGAGCCAAACTGATCCAAAACTTGTCCAAATTGGGTCAAATTGAAGCTGGAAACCTCTAGAACCCAGTTGGACTTGGTTAGTGGCCTCCCTCACCTATGAATAGACCCTCATTCCTTTGTATTTTCATCTTTGTGAATTTACATGCCATTATTATCTTCATTTTAGTGTAATTTCTATTATCCCTCTATTTGCCTCTTCTCTTGGGAGCTTTGGAGCTTCTCTATTCTCCATCCTCTCTTGAAGATTACCCTCCCCCTCTTGGTGGCCAAGGACTTGCTTGAGGGCTTCACTTCTATCCAAAGAATCAAGCCAAAATCAAGGGTAAGCTCTAATTTAATGTTTTTTTCTGTTCCTCTCAATGATTTTCTTCTTCTCAACCCCTCTAAAGCTTGAGAAGCTTTCAATGGAATGGTTTTCTCTTGAAATCAAGTTTTCCAATGATTCATAATGTTTAATTAGATTAATGCTAGTCTTTATGCTTAATTATAATGTTTCCTTTAAGAAAATATCTCTTTTGGAAAGATGAATCATCTTTATGTTTAGATCCTTGTTAGAAGGGTGATTCTCAATGATAATCTCTTTATTTTAATAAAAACTCCTATGACCCTTTTCCATGCAGTGAAAACATAAATTTTATTTTTTAGCTCTTTCAAAATCTTCATGCTTCAAAATTTTTTGTGGTCCTTTAGTCTTCTTAGATTGGTCATTATTTTGGTTAGGTCCCTTTCTTTTATTTTGACCTTGATGCTTGGAACCCTCGAACACACTAGATGTTGGTTGTGCATTATGTGCACGCTTTTTCTTTCCGACAGTGTTGTCAAAAATCTGAGCAAACTTAATTTCTTTTTCTAAAGTTTTCGGCTCGTTTTTTTTAACTTGATTCTTATAGTCCAAGTCTAATCCGCGAATAAATCCATGAATTTTCTGAAAGTTGTCCATTCCTTTCAACTTGAGAATATGTATATGTATATACATATTTATATGTATGTATACATACATATTTGAAATGAAACAAATACTCAATTTATATCAATTGAAATACATAAAACTTCTATTCAAGCCTAAAGAGATAATTTGGATTCTAGAGAAATGAGAGAGAGAGAGAGAGAGAGAGAGAGAGAGAGAGAGAGAGAGAGAGAGAGAGAGAGAGAGAGAGTAGAAGTAGAAAGAAATAAAGAGAGTTATATCGATATCTTCAAAAGACCCAAAGAGTCTATGAGACGAGATGTATACATAGTGTCCATGAAAAATCATCACACGGATGAAAAAAGAAAAAGCAACATTAAACTAAAATTGAAAACTAAAAGCTAAGATCTCAGACTCTAAGATTATATAAGTTGAAAAATCTAGATCCTACTATGCTAGGTATAGGGTATAATAAGTGATGGGATATGGGAGAGCTAAATAAAAATAGTCAATCAACTGTATATGGGAGATCCTACTATGTTACGTATAGGGTATAATAAGTGATGGGATATGGGAGAGCTAAATAAAAATAGTAAATCAACCCTATATGCCGAGCAAGAGCCCATCAAGGATGTCCATCATGGGTGATACAAGAAGGCTACTGATGTTGATATTTAGCTGTGAGGATAGGCCGCTCAATGGGGGGGCCAGGATCTCTTGAATATGGAGTTACTGGGGGTGGTCAAGGTCCGATGGGACAAGGGTTTCTAGCTCTCTATAGGTGCGTGCCCAATATAATGTGACTCCCATGGGCGTGTTGCAAGGGGGCACTATGTTGGTGGCTTTGGTTCCTTCATATCCACCCCTCTAGGCTGGAAAAGACTGGTGATGGTAAGTTGAGAGGAGAAGTGTTGGGGGCAAGGATCTTTGAGTGGTTACTCTCTATGTTGGTTGAGCTCTTGTTAGCCCTCTCCTCTGAATAGATAATGAAATCTCTCTCTAATCTCAACCCCCATTTGTTCTCAATGTCATGTCCTCTCTAGGTGTCCACTCAGCTCTAGCAATCATAATTCTCCTCTGACTTAACCCCTATTTGTGATAGAGTCTACATGTCCTATCCTCTCTGGATATCCACTCAACTCTATCAGTGCTATCATCAGTCTATGGGATTATACCCTAAGCTAGACAATGGCTATCCTCATAGCATGGGACATGAAGACATCAAGATAACTTGGTCTCTATATGAAATCATAGCATGGGACATGAAGACATCAAGATAACATGGTCTCTATATGAAATCATCTATGTTAATTTAAATGATCTTCATAGGCAATGGGCCTACAAGATGATCCATGTATTACGTGTGTATAGCCCTAATAAATATCGGATCACTTGGTTCATGTTCTCATGTGTAAGCCTAATGTATGGGGAATCTCGATCATACTGAAATGGAGGGAGCCAATCCATATATAGTCTATGTGCTTGAAACCAAGTGAGTATTGTGCTTGAAACCATATATAGTCTATGTGCTTGAAACCAAGTGAGTATTGTGCCATACCAATTGATTATTATGCGATACCAAGATGAATGCTCTCCTTTGTTGGCTGTTATCTGTTGTGATAATTGTAGTGCAGGTCAAGGAGTTAAAGTGGATCCATCTCCCTCACCCTTTGTTGGCTGTTATCTGTTGTGATAATTGTAGTGCAGGTCGGGGAGTTAAAGTGGATCCATCTCCCTCACCCTTTGTATTTAAGTATGATTGTCTAAAACAAGACCCCCATCATAACATAAAAGTTATAGCAAACTCTGCCTCGATACTCTTCTTGGATGATCTGGTGGTGGGGGACATATGGTTTCCTAGGTATCATCCGTATGCTCTAAGAGGGCCCTATTAAACACGTGCATAAGAGAGGTGCTTTGCCATAAGCCCCTCATGATCCTTTGATTGACCATTCTAAATCCTACATATAGCCTTCACCACCATGTCTCCTATGAAGGAGGTGGTGCCTTGAATGCCTCTCTTTATGAGTGTGCCGAGCTTAGACATAAGTATAGATACATAAATCTTGGGCAAAATATGGTTGATTATGATGGTTCTATAGTTATTAGGACCCATGGGGTCTCCCACCTTATGGATAGGTGCAATATTGTGTGATAACGAGGTGGGGGGGAAGCCCTCCAAGAGGACCCTATTAAACGTTTAGACTAGGAGGGTGCTAGGGTGTCACCTACATATAAGAGAGGTGCATAGCCATAAGCCCCTTGTGATCCTTTAATTGGCCATTTTGAAACCTGTGTATAGCCTTCACCACCAGTGTGTTGTTGATAGGCACCTCTTGTAAGCTGTGTAGTAGGACCGTAAAGTAGAGTACAACTTGTGCTCCCAATCGCTCCTTGCTTCTATCATCTTGGTTAGAATAGTGCACAATGTCTTGTTTGTGATCTCAACTTGTGGCCATTTGCTTATAGATGGTAAGATGTTGACTTTGTGTGCACCATAAGTTAAGGTGTCGACTTTTTGTGCACCATAAGGAATCCTTTGAGCAAGAATTCCCTTAATTCATTAATAAAATGTGTACCACAATGGCTCACTATTTCTAGTGTGCAACCAAAATGGGTAATCACATTCTCATAGAGGGAATTGGAAGTAGATCTTGCATCAGCTTTTTGCATAAAAATTAAGAGATATTTAGAGGAAATGATGCATTTTTGACACCTCAGTGTGGGGATCTCCCCTCATGAAGGAGGCGCCTATTTCACATGTGTGGAGGAGTTTTTAAAAAAAATAATGAGATATTTTCATCTCTCCCCTCTCCTGTTTCAACTAGATCCAAAAAGTAAGCTAAACTGACCCAAAAAATGGTCAAAAATCGACCAAACTGATGTGGAAAATTCTAGAATCAGTTTGCTTGGTTAGAGACTCACTTTTTCCTATAAATAGAAGCCTCCCCCTTTGTAAAAGCTTAATGGTGTTTTATGCACTGTTACTCTGCTTCTGTCCTGAGCCATCTACATTGAATTTTTTAATAATTCAATTGTTTTTGGCCTAATCCTCTTCAAAGTGAGTTGGTGGCCACTCTTGCTTCAAACAAGAGTAGAACCCTCAATCCTTCAAGCCAAAGGAGAGCTTACAAGCTCCATGTAAGCTAATTTTCTTACTTATTTATGAATTTTAAATCTATGGTTTTCTTGATTTTTATGTTTTGCAGTTGATTGAATTAAATTCCAATGCTATGCCTTTGAGGAAAAGGCCACCCCCTTCTCTTCTTTACATTTTAGCCTTTCTTAATCTTAGAAAGATTAACTAAAGGATTAATTAAACTCTTTTTATTGTTTACTCTCTTGAATTTAGAAAATTATGTAGATTAGATTTCTATAAATCTAATTTGGGTTAATTTAAGTTAAATAAAGAATGATAAAAATGAGAAATGGTCAGCCATACAAAGAAGGTTATGGTAAAATTTTCCAGAATTTTGTGAAAAATAAACATTATTTTTATGTTATTCCAAAAGAGTCATTCCCACCCCTTTTGCATCTAAAAGAAATATTCTGATTACTCCATGTACATATTCACCTATGAATATGCATGGATATCACTGAAATTAATTATTAAAATTGATTTTTTTGCATAGAAAGATGCATAAAGGAATTATTTTTATTTCGAAAGTGTTATTCTCATTAAAATTGATTTTTATGCATAGAAAGATGCATAAAGGAATTATTTTTATTTCAAAAGCGCTATTCTCATTAAAATTGATTTTTATGCATAGAAAGATGCATAAAGGAATTATTTTTATTTCAAAAGCGCTATTCTCATTAAAATTGATTTTTATGCATAGAAAGATGCATAAAGGAATGATTTTTATTTCAAAAGTGTTATTCCCATTAAAATTGATTTTTTTTGCATAAATAGATGTATAAAGAATTTTTATATCAAAATTAGAATTCTCTTAAATTCTATGTTTAAATTCTATGAATAGATGTGATGTGAATCAGATAGATGTGAATGAATGGATGGACGGATGTGATGTGAATAGAGGTGATGAGATGTGAGGTGAATAGATGTGATGTGAATCAGATAGATGTGATTGGATGGATGGATGGATGTGATGTGAATAGAGGTGAGATGAGATGTGAGGTGAATAGATGTGATGAGATGTGATGTGAATCAGATGGATGTGAATGAATGGATGGATGGATGGATGTGATGTGAATAGAAGTGATGAGATGTGAGGTGAATAGATGTGATGTGAATAAGATAGATGTGAATGAATGGATGAGATGTGATGTCATGTGAATCAGGATGTAAATGAATGATATGGGATATGAGTGGATGTATGTGAAAGAATGGATATGAATGTGTATGTGAAGAATGGATGTGAATGAGTATGTGAAGGAATGGATGTGGATGTATGTGAAAGAATGGATATAGATGTGTATGTGAAAGAATGTGGTGTAAAGAGATATGATGTGACATGAATATATGTGGATGTAAAGTGATAGATATGAATGTATGGATAGATGTGAAAAGTCGTACATGTGAACGATTGGATGGATGTGAATGAATGAGATGAGATGTGTATGAATGAGATGAGATGTGTATGAATGAGATATGATGTGGATAGAAGTGATGTGATATAATGTGGATAGAATGTATGTGATGGGATGGTTATGAGAATGTATGTGGTGGATATGAACGAATGAATGTGATGGATATGAATGAATGTGATGTGATGTAAATGGAGATAGATGTGATGTGTGATGTGAACGAATATGATGTGATGAGATGTGGATATGGGTAGATGCGAGTGGATGAGATCTGATACGAATAAATGAGAAAAGATGTGATGAGATGGAAAATGATGTGATGAGAATGGGAATACATATGAAATGAATGAGAATTGATGTGGAACAATATGGAAAGACAAGAGGTCATTATAGAAACTGTATTTATGCCATGTTTTTAAATGACTGTTTTATGTCAAGAATACTGAGGAAGCATTTTGACCGTCTTGTGAATGAGGTCGTGGAGACCTAATCTGATAAAGTTGCAACAGCTGACGGAGAGTCAATGGAGGACGTCTCGCGTAGCAAGGCAACTGAGGTCTTGACCAGCCTTGGTTTGATTTAAATGGTGAGCTTCTGGTATGGTGGATGAGGGACCAAGGAAGCGGCCTATGAGTGAAGCACTAGGTGACTTGCAAAGAATCCTAGAGGGTGCTGACCATACGGTGCTCGGGCTCTGGGTCGCCGAAGATACCCACACGTGCATCGGGGAAGATATTGGAACAAGGAGTAAGAGTTGTTTTCTGAATTCGGGCATGGATCTGGTTGATTGACCTTGCTGGTGAGTCCATGGCTCTTTTATATAGATCTATTGGTTGATCTTGCTGATCTTCAACGGAGATTCCATTTTGATTTTTATAAGTGAATATATTGCCAGGTACTATGAGCTAGGAACTATTGAAAAGGCCCCTGAGTGGACAGGTGGTGAGTGTTCTGGTTGCCAATGATGCCATAAGTACACCGATGAAGGAAAAATTAGAAATTAGGATTCAACCGGATTAATTTTGGAGGATTATTATCAGTGATACTATAGTTTCATTAAATGATTGTTTTAAAGATAGCTGAATCTGTGAAAAAGGCAATTTCATATTGGGTGTGTAAGTGGTGTGACTAGTTTTAAGTTTGCATGAATATCCAGCTAAGGGGCCTGGGAACTCTTTTCCCTGGTACCCGGACAAAACCTAACCAAATTTTTAAATGGATCCTATCACTATAGTGGTTGGGCGGATGGCTAACCCACAGGAGTGGATGGGGTTAGGCTAGACTGATGGATCCCTAAAATGAGACGCAATTCTGTTATAGTACGATAGATGAGGTAAATCCTGGATAAAAATTGTTCTATGGAAAAGAATCAACGGCGGCTATGCCTCTCAATGAGAAAAAAAGCGTTGTTCTCTATGATCCAAGTGCAAGTCTTTTCCTTGATCTGACTATGATACTTACAGGGTTCGGTCAGATCAGTTTAGTTAGTTAAGGCTCGTGACTATGTTAGAGTAAAAATATCCTGGAGGAATCACCCGTGCTTTCCGGGCGAGGGAAGTTTTTCCAGGTTTGGTTTTCATTACTGTAAGATTCCTCCCTCCAGCTTTTTGAGGTGTACAGGTGTAAGAACCTCCCCTTCTGATCTTATAGGGACAAGTACATGTAGTGCAACGTGACGGTGTGACAACGCTCGCAGGAGGTATGGTCTGGTGGAATTGCTTCTCCAGGAGTTGTAGAGCATGGAGACCTCAAAGGTTACGAGATCAGCCATTGGAAAGATCCTCATGATAGTTACGGTTTACGAGGTAATCTCTTGTTGGATGTGTTTGAAGGGGTGGTTTGGGTGAGCCATAACATTTTTGGCACCGCTGTCGCGGGGAATCATCCCTTGGCTTTTTGCATCATTTTCCTCTAATCTATGCATTACCCATTTCCCATTGTCTTGATTAGTGGTTTTCCATTAAAAAAATGTGATTTTGATGGTGATTTGTGTGCGATTTAGTGTAGTATAGCTCTCTTTTTTGTTTTATAAAGAATGCTTTTATGCTTAATTTTTAACTTAAATTGTTGTTTTTGTTGTTTGTTAATCTGGTTTTTAATGTTCATAGGGCTTGCACATATATTGTATTAGGCTTTGTTTGCTTCCATGCAGGCTTTGTTTGCTTCCATGTAGACTTATGCATAAGCCTAATGCATAAGCTTTATGCACTAGCCTCAAAAACATGAAACTAAGGCATATGGCCACCTGTTGTAAAAGGGCATGAGTCATGCCATGTGGTTGTAATAAGTAATCTTCCTTGCTTTTACATTCAAGCAAAGCACACTACCATGTCACAATTGTTTTCTCACAACTTTCTATTCCTAGCTATTCAAAGATTAAGGTCATGTAAAAGGGTAGGAGAAGGGTGTGTGTGTGAATGGACTTATGGTCCACTAGCTCACCTATTTAAAGGTGAAGCTAGAAGGCATTAGTTGTGTGGAAGGCCAAGTTGTATTCATAAGCAACTTAATAAACAAGATGTGTTCTTGTATTTTGTGGGTCTCTCTCCTCCACTTATCTTGATCTAGCATAAGCACCACGTTCTCTCAACATGGTATCTAGAGCTTGGGTAGATTAGGTCACATTTTGTGTGGTGTAGACTAGGTTATCCATAACTCACTACTTGTGGAGATGAACCCCCAGCCAGTGGAGGCCTTCCAGCTACTTGTGGAGGCCATATCTTGGCTTGATTCCAACTAGGAAGATGAAGCATACCCCCGGGCGTTCAGCTTTGTACAGCCAATTGAAGGGTTACTCCTCTCTCAGCCGCGCCATTGCATTCTGAGCAGGCTGGCGCACAGTTCTGCAGTGCTAGATTTCGTACAACCATTCGCCTTCTGTGGGTAAGTATAAGCCAGATTAGCTTAGGGCTTTTGAAGCCCTAAGCCTCAAGGTTCTATAGCCCAGAGATGAGCCTCAATGGCTGCTCGACATGTGCGCAAGAAGCAAAAGATGTGAGGAAGCCATTGAAGCTTCAATAAAAGCTTCAAAATAGTGGTTTTTTTAAACTAATCTTGGCTTAATTAACCTTAATCACATCAAACTTCATCAAGCTTCATCAAGTGTTCAACATTCCTAAGTGTGCTTATTAGCACTAAAAGTGTTGCTAAACACTATTTGTGAGTGTAGCCATCAGCAAAGGGGAGCCTCTCAACATTATGGAGGGTTTCTAAACACTAAGAGTGTTCTTAAACACTAATGGCAAATCTAATCACACCAATGCAAGTGTCATTAGATGTTAAACATGTGCTCTTAAGCACTAATAGTGTTGCTAAACACTAATGGTGATCTTAATCACCAAAGAAAGTGTTCTTTGACACTAATTAAGCTCATCTCCATCAAAATTAGTGGTTGGACGCACAAATCCTAAGTGCTAAACCATAAGCTTCATCAACTTAATCTCTTTTTATGCAACATCCTTGGCTTGATTAAGGGTTGTTGCACTCTCATAATCCATTCTCTTTCTACTTAAGCCAACACATCACAAATTTTCTGGTTTTCTTCTTCATAAATCAGCTCATTACACTCTAGTTATCTCCCTTCAATACCCAATGTCAAAGGAAAACACCCAAATTAAGAAGTTCTCAGGACAGGGCTTCCACACTTGGCAAGTTCTTGTCAAGTACAAGATGATGTCCAAAGGTTTTTGGCCATTCATCTCCAACACTAAGGTTATTGATCGAACTAAGGCTGAAGATATTGAAGATGATGAGAGGGCACAAGCCATCATCATGCTCCATCTTGATGAGGCTCTTATTCACCATGTGGACCAGCTTCTAACTGCAAAAGGAGAAATGGGATGAGCTTGACAAGCTCTATGTATTAAGAGACTAAGGTTTTGTAAAAGGGGAGAAGAAGGGTGTGTGTGTGAATGGACTTATGGTCCACTAGCTCACCTATTTAAAGGTGGAGCTAGAAGGCATTGTATGGAGAAAGAAGCCCAGTTATATTATGAGCAACTTAATAAGCAAGATATTTTCTTGTATTTTGTGAGTCTTTCTCCTCCCCATCTTTGATCTAGCATGAGCACCACGAAATTCTAACATGGTATCTAGAGCTTGGAAAGATTAGGCCTCTTTTGTGGTGTAGAATAGGTCAATTTTCTTCTTTTTTCTTTTGTGGAGCTGAACCTCCTACCAGTGGAGCAGCTCCAGCAACTCGTGGAGGCAACAACTCGTGGAGCTTTCAACTAGAAAAGTGAAGAAGACCTCCAGGCGCTTGAGCTCGTACAGCCAATCGACGGATTCCCCTTCTCCTAGCCGCGGCATTGTCGCCTGAGCAGACCGGCGCACAATTCCTGCGCAGTTGATGCAGTACAACAATATGCTGCGTGTAGGCGTTGGCAGCCCTAGAGAGCTTAGGGCTTTTGAAGCCCAAGGTCCCAAGATCCTACAGCTCAAATCTTAGCCCTAATGGTGGGCTGAATCAACTGTAGTGAAAAAACCAGGCGCCTACTAGTTCTCTTCTCCATGAAAGCTTGCTCAAGCTTGTTAATAGTGTTCATAAACACTAATAGTGTTGATTAACACTAATGAGGCTACTAATCCTGTAGAGAGGAGTCATTCCAAAGTGGTTTTAAACACTAAGAGTGTTCTTAAACAACAATGGTGAATCTAATCACCATTATTGTTTTAAACACTAAGATTCACCATTAGTGTTCTTAAACACTAATGGTGAATCTAATCACCAATGCAAGTGTCATTAGATGCTAAAAATATGCTCTTAAGTACTAATCATATTTTTAAACAATAATGGTGAATCTAATCACCAATGCAAGTGTCATTAGATGCTAGAAATGTGCTCTTAAGCACTAATCATGTTTTTAAACACTAATGGTGATCTTAATCACCAAACAAAGTGTTCATTGACACTAATGAAGCTAATCTCCATCAGAATTAGTGGTTGGGCACAAACCCTAAGTGCTAAACCATAATCTTCACCATCCTAATCTCCTTTTTTTATGCAACATCCTTGGCTTGACTAAGGGTTGTTGCACTCTCATAAGCCTTTCTCTTTCTACTTAAGCCAAAACATCAAAATTTTTTGGTTTTTTCTTCTTCATAAATCAGCCCATTACTCTCTAGTAATCCCCTTCAGTACTCAATGTCAAAGGACAACACACAAATTAAGAAGTTCTCAAGAGAGGGCTTCCACACTTGGCAAGTCCTTGTCAAGTACAAGATGATGTCTAAAGGTTTTTGGCCATTCATCTCCGACACTAAGGTTATTGATCGAACTAAGGCTGAAGATATAGAAGATGATTAGAGGGCACAAGCCATCATCATGCTTCATCTTGATGAGGCTCTCATTCACCATGTGGACCAGCTTCCGACTGCAAAGGAGAAATGGGATGAGCTTGATAATCTCTATGGAGCTCGTGGTAAGAATTCCAAGATCTCACTTAAAATTGAATTTTTCAGCTTGGAACTCAAAGAGGGAGACAGCATTGGAGCCTTCATCTCTCACTTGAAGGGCCTTATGGCTCAACTTGCATCAGTGAATGCGAGAATGGATGAAGATGATGCAGTGGCTATTTTGCTAAAAGCAGTTAAGGTGTACCCCACCTTAGTCACCACCCTGAAGAACATACCTAATCCCACCCTTGAAGGAGTCATTCAATCTTGTCTTGATGAAGAAAAGAGGCCAAAGGGAGGAGCTGAATCTTCAAATGCAACAACTTCATCGAATATCGAACAAGCTTTGTCACATCAAGTGATCAAAGTAAGATGTGTCCATTGCAAAAAGGTGGGTCATTTGGCAAATAATTGTTGGATCAAATATCCCAACAAAATGAAATGTAACAAATTAAACAAATGGGACATATCACTTCTAAATGTCCTAACAAAGAGTCAGAGGCTAACTTTGTATCAGCCTCTAACTCCACTGAGAAATTGTTTTAAATCTCAATGTCACCACACCTATATTCCTAACCTTGTACGCCTAATGTTATAAAGGCAACCTATGTCTAATACCACCTATTCCAATTTTCTTTCATAGTTGGTATTGAGGGGGGGTATTAAGAGACTAAGGTTTTGTAAAAGGGGAGAAGAAGGGTGTGTGTGTGAATGGACTTATGGTCCACTAGCTCACCTATTTAAAGGTGGAGCTAGAAGGCATTGTATGGAGAAAGAAGCCTAGTTGTATTTTGAGCAACTTAATAAGCAAGATATTTTCTTGTATTTTGTGAGTATTTCTCCTCCACATCTTTGATCTAGCATGAGCACCATGAAGTTCTAACACTATGGAGCTCGTGGTAAGAATTCCAAGATCTCACTTAAAATTGAATTTTTTTAGCTTGGAGCTCAAAGAGGGAGACGGCATTGGAGCCTTTATCTCTCACTTGAAGGGCCTTATGGCTCAACTTGCATCAGTGAATGTGAGAATGGATGAAGATGATGCAGTGGCTGTTTTGTTGAAAGCAATCAAGAAGGTGTACCCCACCTTAGTCACCACCTTAGTCACCACCCTGAAGAACATACCTAATCCCACCCTGAAGAAGGTGTACCCCACCTTAGTCACCACCTTAGTCACCACCCTGAAGAACATACCTAATCCCACCCTGAAGAAAATACCTAATCCCACCCTTGAAGGAGTCATTCAATCTTGTGTTGATGAAGAAAAGAGGCCAAAGGGAGGAGCTGAATCTTCAAATGCATCGACTCCATTGAATATTGAACAAGCTTTGTCACATCAAGTGAGTAAAGTAAGGTGTACCCATTGCAAAAAGGTAGGTCATTTTGCAAATAATTGTTGGATCAAATATCCCAACAAGATGAAATGTAACAAGTGTAAACAAGTGGGACATATCACTTCTAAATGTCCTAACAAAAAGTTAGAGGCTAACTTTGTATCAACCTCTAACTCCTCTGAGAACTTGTTTTAAATCTCAATGTAATAACATCTATATTCCTAACCTTGTACGCCTAATATGTTATAAAGGCAACCTATGTCCAATACCACCTATTCCAATTCTTTCATAGTTAGTATTGAGGGAGGGTATTAAAAGATTAAGGTCATGTAAAAGGGTAGGAGAAGGGTGTGTGTGTGAATGGACTTATGGTCCACTAGCTCACCTATTTAAAGGTGAAGCTAGAAGGCATTAGTTGTGTGCAAAGGCCAAGTTGTATTCATAAGCAACTTAATAAACAAGATGTGTTCTTGTATTTTGTGGGTCTCTCTCCTCCACTTATCTTGATCTAGCATAAGTACCACGTTCTCTCAACACTAGCATCTAGTATGTTGTGAGGTACCTCGAGCATTGGAGAAATCGGAATTCAAAACTTTTTGGGTCAAATCGAAGCCCTTGATGAGTTTTACAAGCCTATGTGATTAGATCTATGAGACCATGAACTCCCTATGATTGAATTAGGATTTATTAGTCCTGGTAAAATCCTAATTTCCACCCTAAAGGACTATCAGATTTCAAAGGTTAAGGGCTTGTTGGGTAGGTCTAAGGAAGTACTAAGGGCTTGTGTAATCACCTTTAATTCAGTCCTAAAGGATTTTGATTGAATTAGGGTTTTCACAATTCTGTAGAATCTTGCCCAAGTGTTCTTCTTAGTGACCAATGGCTTCCTGCTTGCCCCAATTCACTTGTTCAAGCATCCAATACTCCATTGGCATCCAAAAGCTCATAGAATGTGCTCACCAATGCCCATAACTCCAACCATGCATAGGATTTTGGAAAAATTTTGGCATGGTCTCCTTTGTATTAGGAGCCAAATCTCAATCTCCTAAGCATCAAATTTCCAGCATCAAATACTCATTGGCATCTTGCATAAACTCCATAACAAATTGCTCCAATGTTTGCCTTATTATATAGGCATCAAATCCATACATAACCCAAGTGAATCATCGCAATACATGTACCAATGTCTTCAATGAAGCACGTCAAAGCTTGCTAATCTCCTAGCCAAGCTCTTCCCACCCTCGTACCTAATCTGATTCTAGGCACAAGTTGGGGCCATGTCTTTCCCACCAAGTACCTAATCCTCCACCGTCCACCGTACCACTTTCCCACGGCACTCATGACATGGTGGATTCAAGCCATGCTTCCCTCGGGCCTCTTCTCCACCCTTGTACCTAGTCTGATTCTAGGCACAAGTTGGGGCCATGTCTTTCCCACCAAGTACCTAATCCTCCACCGTACCGCTTTCCCACGGCACTCATGGCATGGTGGATTTAAGCCATGCTTCCCTCGGGACTCTTCTCCAATGCCCGAGGTACCTCACAACATACTAGATGCTAGGAATGGAAAGTTGTGAGAAAAATTGTGATGTGGTAGTGTGCTTTGCTTGAAGGTAAAAGCAAGGAAGATTACTTACAACCACATGGCATGACTCATGCCCTTTTACAACTCATTCATTACAACCAAAGAGCATGGACTCGTGCTTTTCAGTCAAATCCCAAGTCTCCATCCAACAAAACCACTCAACTCCAATCACCACATTAATAGCATGTGAGGGTAAGCAAGATCAATAGCTCAATCCACAATCTCATATGCATGCCCACACTCCATGTGACTCCTCATAGCATTGAGATGGCTATAAGTGGCTCAATGGCGTCCAATACCCTTTGCAATGTTCAAAGATATGAGAATATGTGTCATATCAATGTAAAATTGGTGCCAATAGCTCATACATGGGTTCCCTAACTCTTCCAATGCATAGAATCACATCCATTGCATTCATGTGCATGCATAATACCATTCATTTGATGAAGATTCCCTTCTCTAATGATCAATGGCATCCCAATGGAGAATGGTAAGCCATAGATTCATCTCATAAGGGCATGAATGCTTGCCTTGATCATCAAACTCTTCAAAAAGGCATCTCACATGTGGCTCAATGGAAAATGAGAGCAAATAGTTTGCTATATACTCCCATTTTTGGCATGTAGACAATACCAACAATGAGCTAATTAAGCATGTAGGAAACCCTAATTCCTATAATTTAGGGCTTTCCACACATGGAATCCCCAAACTTGCCCTTGATTACAATGGAAGCTTTGATTCATGGAAAATGTTGAATAGCCACTTACCAAAGAGTGTTTAGAACCACCATTGATGATTGATCTTGATGAAGGAAATTGCTTGAATGCCTCTATTTTTGAAGTCTTTATTCTCTGGTTTTTGGGAGTTCACCATAGCCACGAAATCACCAAGAAACTCTTGCAAATGGACTCCAACTTCTTCTCCACCCTTTGTGCCAAGCTTAGAAGAGCTATTACCATGCCTCTTGCATTTGGTGAACATTAACATGGGCCGTGAGGCTGGGCGACAGCGTGGCGCAGTGTGGGACAGCCTACAGCCTAAAATCTCCAAGATAAGGCTCACAAGAGCTCAACTAAGTGTTCCAGCTTCCACAAATGGCATGGTAGAAGGGTAGTGGTGAAGGTGAATGACCAATGGTTACCCTTCCTAGGGTTTCATGAGAATGAGAAAGAGGGAGAGATAATGTGCAAAAAAATCAGAAATCCTCAAATAAAATGGACAAGGCATTATCCACGAATCTATTAGTTCACCTTAGGCAAGGCTACCCCCTACCAACCAAGGCATCGGTCTGGAGTAGAATACTCCTCGCCTACCAAGTATCAATAAGGCGATAGGCCAACATTAAAGCACATCATAGACTTGTATTGCCATTTATTGTAGGCTTTTTTTTTAAATTTATTTCTTTTGATCTTCGCTCCTGAACTATAATTTGTCTTACATCCTTTCGACAAAGGGGTAAAAGCTATGTCCTAGAGGTCAACACACACATGGCCAGGTGTCAAACATTAAGATGGTTTGACCCTAGACCTAAGACAATCGTATTCCAAGGTTAACTAAAGACGTCATGCTGCCTAGGAATATATCCAATAAAGTTAAGCTCATTAATGATTTACACTAGCACGTCAAGCAACTTCAAAAACTAAGTAGTACATTGACAATTTCCATGTGGTCATGCATTATAGTTCATGCAATTAATTGAACAGTAAAAACGAAAGAGAGTGGGTATGGAAGAATTACACCTATATTTTGGAGATCTCCTTGATTCGATGAGAAAAATGCCTGCAATTTGATGAGATATTTATGTATGAGCGTTGCGGCTATCTCAAGACTTGAAAGCGAACCCACCTCAAACTTTTCCACCTGTACAACCAACTAACAAGTGCTATACCTCGAGAGGCACATCAGTGTGAAAAATTAAAGACTCGTTTAAGGAATCCAAACTAGAAAAAACTTGAAAACACTAACCTACCTACCAGTCACTACACTACTACTGAGGATACGGTAAGAGAATGTTGTAGAGTCCTGGCTCTAGCCCTAAGGCTAAGCCTCTATCCACATCATCCAAATAAATAAAGTCAACCTCAGTAGTGCCATGAGTTTCATCTGTCCATTCATCCGTCCATTCATCATTGTCAGATATTTCCTTTTCATTTTCCCATCCACATAAACTCATCAAGAATGTAACCATGCGAGGATAATCATCTTGTGGAAAAGGAAAGCATTGGGCTATTGGGGATATGTCCTCTACGGAGTAGGGATCAGTCATGGTCAATAGGCGAATTAGCCATTCTAATTCCTCAACATTTTCCTCTCTGGCTAGTACATCTATATGATCCCATTCAGTTTCAATTACAGGATAGCACATGTGAAATATCTGAGAAAGGTACAGATGATACCTCTCACCAAAGGTGGGAGTGGATGAAGTGTATGATGATCGTGCATCTGCCATATCTACAAACACAGATATAGCATTTGTAGGTTTATGACAGGTCAATCTAGTTCTTGATTGTATATTCGGATATTTCTGCTCTTAACGTGCTCTTGCTTTTTTTTAAACTATTTTTTGCTTTTCTTTTCTTTTCTTTTCTGTGTATGAAGCTATATATATACATCCCCTTGAATTTGGCAATTACATGGTCAGGGGAGAGAAGGTTAAGGAGGAAGCATTAGACTGTCGAGCGTGAGTACATGCTCCCTCTTTCCTTGGGTAGATCATATTTTTTGCAATGATGTTGCAGCCTCTTGGAACCAATTTGTCCAACGGGTCATAGGTTGTGATGTGGGCAGATAGCTTTTTATGACCCTTGTGGTGGCCGCATCCAATTGCAGAGATGTTAGTGTACGCTTCCATTGACAAATGGAGGAAATGGTTTCCGACGATACTATTACAAGGGGAGACGTAGACTCATCGGTCTTTTGTTGGGTGTTGACAAGAGTAGGTGTAGAGCATGTAGAAACTTCTATATCAGCGTGTGTGCCTGGCATGAGGAGCTAGAAGCTTCATGTGGCTCCCCCCTTCCTGAGCTAGGTGGTAATGATCGATATCGTTTGGGAATCCAAACTAACTCTGGAAGAAGTGGTGTGGAGCACTCTGTTACCTTTCCCTTACCACGGTCTTGAATTGTCGTTGGGGTGGCAACAATTGGTTTGCAAGGTTTTACAGGTGATGTAGAGGGATTCAGCTTATGTTTAGGGACCCAAATCTGGTCATTCCCCTCGTAGTACCCTTGGGCTACTAATAATTTTTTAGGGATCCATCGTGATGTTACATTGCTCTTTCGCGGGTGGGTAGCTATTTTCTTCCTACTATGAGGCTTCTTGTCTAAACGAGGTTGAGCAGGGTGTTAACGAAGCTTTTGGGACCCATTTGTATGTATTTTTTGGCATTTTGAGCGGAGCTTTAGAGACCACCCTGCATGTTTCCACTCTTTGCATTGAAGCGTTAGAGGGGTGGCAAACAATCAAAGATGGTTTTGCCACTGGACTTTGTGATTTTTCATTATCTAACATTTGAGTGGATGACTTAGGTGCGAGATTTTGAGCGGTCAGACCTAGTGTTGGTTCTTGCGTTGTGACTCGTCGGGTTGCCCAATCGATATTGCACTTAGTGGCCATCATCCATTTGCGCCCTAAGTTTACAGTCCCTTCCATGGTACCCGCAGGCATAACCAAAAAACTTTAAATTACGGTCCCCTTGTCATAGGCAACCGGAGTGTGTAGAATTCCTGAGACAGGGGTTTTCTTGTTGTTGATTCCTTGAACTTGGATAGCACTCTTGGATAAAGGTGGTTTTCCAAGTTGACACCACACGCCATATGATAACAAATTGTGTTGAGCTCTTGTATCCAATAATGCATTATACAGCACCTCCCCGTAAGGACTCTGTAACTCAATTGGGTATCTTAGAGGTGGGTCAAATTCCAGTGAATCCTTGTCTGCCTCCTCAAAAAATACTTGTGTAATCCCCAAGTTGGCTTCCCGTTGGTGCCTAGCACGCTGTTGACGTTCTTTGGCTTCAATTCTTGCTTGTATCTTTTTAAGCTCAGCTTGTTCTTTAGCTGCCTTCTTTTGATGGATTGCATGTAACTCCTCTTGGCTCAGGGGGTCATAGTACCTTTTGAATTTACTCCCATTAAGGAATCCAATGGTTTCAACTCCGTCGAGAGTCTCCACTCGGATGGTACCTTGCGGGGTAATTTCACATACTCTATACGGTCCCTTACCAGCATATTTGAGCTTCTTCTTTTCGTTACGCACTCCATACATTAGGACTTTATCCCCAACCTTGATGTCTTTGTCCTTCAGGTGGCGATTAAACCATTTTTTCCTTCTATCCTTCTCCACAAGGGCATTGTACACAGCCAATTGTCTTTCTTCGTTTAGCTGCTCAAGAATATACAGACGCTCTACTAAGGGATTACCATCCCTCTTGAGTAGCAACACGAAGACTAGGAATGACAAATTCCCACGGCATGACTGCTTCTTGGCCATATACCATTTTGAATGGTGTGCAATTAATAGCCACTTTGTACGTAGTACGATAGGCCCATAAAGCTGTTGTAAGCTTTAGATCCCAATCCGTGCGATGAGCTTCAACTGTCTTTGTCAAAACAGAGATTAAGGTCTTGTTGGTACTCTCGGCTTGGCCATTCGCTTGCGGATAGTAAGGAGTAGATTTATGATGGGATATCATGAAATTTGTTGTGAGCTCCTTAATCACTTCATTTATAAAATGCGTACCATTGTCGCTCACAAGTTCAAAAGGACAACCGAAGCGTGTGATTATATTTTCAAAGAGGAACTTGGTTGTTGTCCTTGCATCTGCCTTACGTGTCGCCTTCGCTTCAGCCCATTTGGTCATATAGTCAGTGGCCACAATAATATAGCGAGATTGTGTGTTTTGGGCCGCTGGGCTAATTGGACCTACAAAGTCTAAACCCCACTTTTCAAATGGTTGGTTTACTTTGATTGGATGTAGGGGCATCTGATCTTTCCTCTGGGGTTTCTTGTATCGTTTGGCATTCATCGCAACCCTTCACAAAGAGTGATGCATCTTGGAACATAGTGGGCCACCAATACCCCGATTGTAAGATCTTTCGCGCAGTTAAGTCTCCTGAGAAGTGACCACCGGCTACACCCATATGTGCCTCTTGCAAAATGTATAGATACTCATCCTCTCGGGCACAACGCCTAAGAACGTCATCCTTTCCTCTTTTATAAAGAGTCCCGGCTCTATTAGGCAATAGGGTTCGCATTCTTTGATCAGCTTTCAAGCTAGATCTTTACGAAGCTCCTTGGGTGGAAAGCCATTAACCAAAAAGTTAACAATCTTCTCACTCCATTCAGGCATTGTCTCCACCATGAACAGGGAAGTGTCAAGTAAGTCATCATCAACCCCCGTAGGAGCCTCACCATTAGGTATGCGAGACAAATGATCAGCGAAGATAACATGTTTTTTGCCAGGTCTCACAACAACAGTGAAATCAAACTCAAGAAGAATCAATAGCCATCGTGTGATTCTTCCTGTGGAGCATGGTTTTTTTACCAGAAACAACAATGCTTGATGATCCACATAGAAAACAAACTTGGTGGCAAGGAGGTAATAACAAAATTTCCTTACTGCATATATCATTGCCAACCCTTCTCACTCCGTAGTGGTGTAGTTCATCTCAGCATCGTTCGACTGGCAAAGCTAATGGGGTAGTCTAGCTTGTGTTCTCCAGAATAGCAAAGTTTGATGCATCAATATGCACATGGAAGAGTAAATCCCAGTTGGGCATTCTCAAGATTGGAGCACTCGCCAAGGCCTTCTTTAATAGCTCATAGGCACGGTCACATTCTTCGGTCCAAATAAACTCGATGAGAAGCTTATACAATGGTCGAGCTATCTCGGCGAAGAATAGAATAAATCTTCGATAATAACCAATGTGGCCCATAAAGCGTTGGACTCCCTTATAGTTGGTGGGTGGGGGTAATTCCAAAATGACCTTGATTTTACTCTCGTCAGTGGAAATCCCATTTTTGGACACTATATGCCCTAAGATAACTCCGTGTTTAACCCAGAATTGGCATTTGAAAGGATTCAATGAGATGCAATATAATCTACACCTTTCAAATATTTTTTGTAAACACATCAAGTGCTCGTCCCAAGAGGAATGAACACAAAGATCATCTAAGAAAGCTTCACAGAAGTCCCTTAGATATTCCTTAAAGGCTGTGTTTATCAATCGTTGGAATGTTGCAGGTGCATTGGTCAAGCCAAAAGCCATGACGCGAAAGGCAAACACTCCAAACTCTGTGATAAATGCTGTTTGAGCTTGGTCCTCGACTGCAATTGTGATCTGATTATAACCCGAGTACCCATCTAAAAAGCTATATGCCTCCTTGCCTGCCACTCTTTCAAGCACATGTTCAGAATATGGCAAGGGGTAATGATCCCTTCTGGTGGCTGCATTAACCTTTTTGAGATCAACGCACACTCTGAGTTTCCCATTCTTCTTTGGTACGATGACTACCGGAGAAACCCATTCTGAGTGCTCAATAGGGTATATGAATCCACATTTTACAAGCTTTTCAATTTTCTCTTGTACAATCTTTGCGTACTTAGGATTCATTGGGTAGGGACGTTGCTGGACTGGTTTAGCAGTGCTAATCATTGGAATCGTGTGTTGCACCACCGAGGGTGGAACACCCTTCATATCATGATATGTCCAGGCAAATATGTCCTTGAATTCCTTAAGAAGCTTCGTAAGTGCAACTTCTTCCACCTTGGTGAGGTCTTGAGCAATAAAAACTGGTTTAGACTCCTCACCCGGATCTGCTAAGTCTATCTCCTTAACTACCGCGCAGGGCCATCGTAGACACCGCTACTCCCATTGGTAGGCATTCGTTGGGCTTTTGTGTAGACCACTTTACGTTCCCCTGTGGTGAATGATTTGAAATGCTCGGGTGCGGGGTGTAAGTCTACTGGTTCTTGTTGTGCCATGCTTTTTTCTTTCAATTCCGCCTCCTTTTGTTGCTGAGCTAACTCTTGGTTTTGCCGCCTTCTTGCAGTACGACTTAGTTTTGGCTTCTCTTCAATTTCTAATTGGGCGACGTCATGAGGTTGCGGAATACACCACATGACACTTTGGAGGTATTGTCCCCAATTATCTGCTAACTTCCGATGAGCATCAATAGCCCCTACATAACTAAGCCATTCTGCAGTGGATCTCTCTTTGTTTATTGCAGTTCGTACATTGGCTCGATAGCGTTGTTGCTTATGTCTCGTTTTCTTCTTACCAAGTTTTTGATTTTTGTTTCTGTCAAATTCGAACTCACTTGGTCGATCCTCACTTGTGTCCCCTTCACTTTCGGATGAACTGTAGGAGGTCACCGTCCTAGGCCTTGAGCACCTTGCTTCCACATTTGGGTGAATATTTGATTCGTCCCCCCCATCAGGCTCAGAGTCAGTTTCTTCTTGAGATTCATACTCAGAGTTACATGGGTCAGAGTCTTCGCTACTTTCAGTGTCAGTGGAGTTTGTCGCTTTCTCACCATCAGGAGTCAAGTGCATAACACCTATCATGTTTATTGGCACTAACGGTGGCATATCTTACCCCTCAGGTGTTACCCAACTTGTGCCTCTATTTCCCCATGTGTCTATAGTTGCCGCTAGGTGTAACCAATCCACGTTATCCGACTCAGTCATACCCGGTAGGACATCCATATAAGGAGAATCTTTCCCATTATCAGTCTCTTTTTTGCATGTATAGCAATACCTTAATGGGGCTGAGTGAATAGTGGTATCCGATCGATTATCGATGATAACCTTGCTTCCTAAAGAATGCGCGCGACCATTCTCAAGATCAACTCGAATGACAGAATCCTGGAATTGTAGGTAGACATGGTTTTTCGACCAGTCATGCACCATTTGTGCTTCCCTCATGAAAGGACATCCTAAGATCATTTGATATGACGTAGGATGCTTGGAGAAATCCATTACAATGAAGGTATGTTTTACCTTGTATCCCAGGACCTTGATCTTAAGGTCCCTTAACATTCCAATAGGTTTAGCTATGGTTCCGTTTGCCATCTTAACCACTATGTTTGTGACTTCGAGGTGAGGTCTTCCCATAGATTCCTAACAGTTTTTAGTCACAATGCTCACTCCAGCACCACCATCAAGGATTCCCTTTAGAGTTAATCCCTTGGTAGTAATGGGGAGGGTTGCATTAGATTCGTCACCTTCAAAGTACTGTCCCAACTTGTTCACAGGTATTTCAACGACCGAGTCTTCATCTAGGTTGGGTTGTAGATCCCAATGTTCCCCTTCATCTTGAAGCATGTCGGGCCTATCCATATTTGCAAATTGTGGTAACCCCGTCTTTAGTTCATTGAGAAATGCCCGAAGAGCTAAGAATAGCTCAGGATCTCCGTATAATTTGGATATGATCGTGGTTCTGATTTCAGAGGACATGAAATCCATTAGCTTAGACACATTCAACGGTACCTTTCGAGACATCACCCCTTGACTAGGGACTGGTGAAGATGGAATCACTTCCTCTTCGATGGGGTCAGGCATTCCCTCACTAAACATTCTTTCAAGCAAAAAGGGTGTTTGCCCACTTCTTGATGTCCTATCCTCACTTTCTTCCCGAATGATACTAGGTATAGCTAACGGTTTATGGTTCCTGTGAGGCTGAACTTGCGTAGGAAACACTGTGTCTGGAATTTTGATTTTTCTCGGGTTTGGCTCCAGTTCTCTTTGTGTTTCTTCCACCAAACCCCTTAAGTGTTGCACTTGTTCAATCTCCTCAACTGGGTTTGGGTAAGTTCCAATCTTTTTCTTGAGGGTTTTTGGCCCACGTGGCTTGTCTTGGGGAGTCTCAGTCAGTTTGGGTGGTCGAGAGGGCATTAACTGACTTGGTTGTGGGGCCGAGGAAGTTTCCTTCTATTTCCCCTTATTTATGTACTCGCGTGATTCTCCTTCATTGAGCTCCCGAGTGGGTTCCTCCCTTAAGGTAGTGGCTTTGGTCCCCATGGTTTCTATTGAATCGGAATCATCTTCAGGATCATTCATATACACAGGGTCATCTCCTGTCCCTATGTTAGTCTTTGAACTAGGCTTGGAGCTCGTGGCATTAAGCGATCTCTTCCGTCGCGTTTTCTTTTTCTTTGCTCGAGCAATTGATGCAGTATTCCTCTCTTCGAGAATGTAGTTTTGATTTTGAAGCATTGACCGTGTAACTACATTCGCGGGTACGATAGGTATGGTTCCTCGTGCCTGGTTGGTGACCTCAACCAAATTCAATGGTGTAATCTTGGGTGCATTAGGATTATGTGGACATTGAGCAATCAAATGATCTATGCCACAACGATTACATGTAAGTACCGGCATTCCCGATGTGCTCCCTTGATTTGGTTGCATCTGAGTAGCGATCTTCTGTAGCCTATTAGGGCACTCCGCTACACAATGCGGTCCACCACACTCATAGCATTGAAGAGGTGGTCTCCTCGCCAAGGTATTAAGGTTTTGCCCTCTTGTGGCAAGAGCAGCCGCTTGATATACAGGCTTGACTTACCCGAAATGATCCTCCATGTAGTACTGGGGAGTCATTTCAAACGTATCAATCCCGTATGGAGCAGTGGTGTCTATCTCCTCTTCATAATCCCCACACGCACTATGTGACTCACAACCCTCTGGTTTATTGGGGTAATCCTTGGATGTGGAGGTTGTGGTCCTAGCACTGGCGGTGGTAACGGCACAGAATGGACTACATTCGGATTCCTTGGAACTATGTGCTGTGACGGTTGCTCGACAGGTTGTGCAGGCATTAGCGCGGATACTTGAGGTGTGTTTGACCAGGCTAGTGGTGCCTGATTTGCCAACATTCGCTTAAGTACTAGGCAATCTTTAGATTGATGGCCATACTTACCACATGCATTGTAATTCCCATTGAATTTGACTCTGAATGTGGGACATTCACTCGTGCTATGTGGTCCTAAGCAAATCGAACACCATTGTTGCTCTCTTCTTGGGTACATATGGCTATTTTGAGGAGCTCGATTACCCCTAAAGTATTCTTGGAGAGCCTTAGTAAGGTCGGTCACACAGACATTTCGGATATCTTGGGCTCCTTGTGGCAATAGGTTTTACCGTCATTGGCTCGTGCCCAGATACTTGCGAACTAACGGATTTTGTCTCCGAAGACACCTTTTTACCTGCAATCATCAAGTTGTCTTCTAACTGGATTGCATTGGCAGTGACTGCTTCCCACGTTGTAAGACCTCTAATGACTAGGCCATTGTATATGTCCTTGTGGCGCAATCCTCGGATGAATCTATCGAGCAGTTGGTTATTATTGAAGTGCTCATCGGGAGTGCAGCGAGAATTTAGATGCTTCAATCGACTTATAAAGTCTCTCACTGACTCCCCTTCCTCGCGTTCAGCTTTTTGGAGTTGAGATGCTACTCCCCAAAGCACACACTCACGTATGTATTCTTTCAAGAACAATCTCTTGAGAGTGGGGTAGTGAGTGCGCTCTTCAACCCTTAAGGTTCGATACCAATCTCCGGCCTTCCCACTCAAGGTTAAGCCTAAGGCTTTACACTTATGCAGCTCATTGTGCTCTTCCAAGGAATCACACACGTGCTCGAAGACTTCAATGTGCTTCCTAACATCCTCGTTACCACTGAAATTTTGAGTGAGCTTAGCCACTTGTACTGCCTTGCTTCTAGGTTCTCTCTCAGGCATGCCCCGCATGTTTTCCGCAATAGATCGTCCGATCGTCTGAGCAAACGCTACGAGATCACCTAGGTGAGCAGGTATAGCTGGTGGAGGCACTTCTGGGATAGCCTGGTTGATAGGAGTTGGCGTTGGTCTGGGTATGTAGGCAGCTGACATAGGATATGATATGTGACTAGGCCTAGCTCCTCTTGGATAAGGGTTGTGATAAGGCGGTCGTGGAGCATACGCCATTGGCATACTAAGAGGCGTAGGAGCTACATGAGCATGAGTAGTGATAGGTACATATGGTCGATAGGCACTGGCACGCACTGTTGTATGTACTGTTCCACTAGGTAGCGGCGTCGTACTAACTCCAACGGTAACAGGTGCACTTTCTGTTATGCTCATCATTGGGGTGGGCATTGTGGATTCCTTAATGGAAAGTTGAGCCAAGGTTGGAAAGCTAAAGTTACTGCTCATGGGCTCAACCTGCATTGAGACTCCAGGTGAAACAACATACGAAGGGTCTATGGGACTCACCGAGGGAGTCTCCAATTGTGATAGGGTTGGTTGTTTGGCCTTGCCCGTATCCAAAAATCTCATAGGGCCAGTGGAAACTAAGTTCACTCCCCTATTTTGCCTCTCAATTTGGATAATTCTATGAATAACCTCACATATCATTTGTTGTTGCTCCTCTAGATTAGTGGCGCTAGATGTAGATCGTAGGACTTCTAACCAACCTACATGGTATGTGTAACCCGTGTATAGGTCAGTTAGAGTCTCTGTGTGTAGATCATATTCCCAATTTTCATTGAGAAATATCCCATCTAGACTTGGTGTGCCAAACAGTTCTCTTGAAGTGGACGCAATGTCACTTCTTATGGATTGGCTTCTAGGGACCTCTACTTTAGGAAGAGCATCGGAAGATGGCAGCTCAGTAGGGCCCTCATTAAACGAAGTGGGTAGAATATCCACATGGACACTCTTTGGGAGGGTAGGGTCTACATGAGATGTGAATGGTGAATCCACTACCCCTCCTTCTTCATTTACTTCGCTTGTCGCATGTTCAGAGCGTGTAGCTCTACTAAAGGTCTCTATTAGATGACTAAACATGCTAGATCCGGGTTGTGGGGCCCAAACTGGCATGTTTTGGCTTGTCTCCTCAGGGTTCTTGGTAGGGTGCCCTTCCATGGCTTCTGAGTCAGAGGACGAATCACTATCCGCCTGCTATTCGTGGATCTTGGGTTGCACTCCCTTGGGTTCCAGGTGAAGGCCAAGATGCCAACGTGGAGGGATGGTGTGAGCCTGCGTAAACTGAAACGCTTTCTAGTGGCTCAGGCTCTAGCACCCGACCAGAACGTAGATGCATGTGACGTGGGTACCCTACGGGCATTGGTAACTACCCTTGAAGTCCACACAAGTGGTTTCTTAGGTGTTTCACACCCCGTTTTTACTTGTTTTTGTATTGTTTTTAACCTGTTTCTAATCCCCTTACTTATGGTCGAACCTGAACTAGGGCGTGTGATAGCTCGAAACGAGCGTATTGTTTAAAGGGTCCTAGCATGCTTTACAGCACCGTTTCGCCTATCCAGAGCTCCTGTGGTCTTCAAAACAGTCTGTTTCCTTGTGGGGGAAAGGGTGAAGACCTATTTGCTTGTGGAGGAAAGGGTGAAGGCTTTATCCCACATGCTCACTTCACCTCTTGGGGAGTGGGCTACATATAGAGCTCCACTTCCCATAAGCTCTCACTTGAAAGAAAGCTATGGAGGCTCACTCTCCTATATATATATATCAAAAGACCGAGGCCGGGGCCGGGGTCGATTGGGGGTTTTTCTTTTCAAAAAAAATTTCTCCAAATAAAAAATCTTTCCTCTCCACACGTTTGGTTTTTTCTTTGAAAATAAAATTTAATTTTTTTAATTTTTTTGAATTTTTTTGAGATAAGTTTTCTAGGGTTTCTTTCTAGGGTTCAGCCTTGGCCGCGGCGCAGTTCGCACACAGCACAAGTCTGTGAATTCAGAAATCCCCCTCACACGCAGAAAACCAGAGAATAGAATGCACGCGGAGCGAAAAAAAAATAAAAGAAACAAAATTGCAGAAGACAAATTACAGAAACAGATTGCAAAACACGGAAACACCTCAACAACAAACACACAGTCGCCTTTCCTACAGTGTAGATTTCACTTCACGCAGCAGCCCGAGCTGTAAACTGGAGCTTGGTGCAGGGCATCTCCCCGATAGCGACGCCAAAAATGTGCGCTTTTACTGCACGAGTCGTAGCTGGGGACTTGCCGAACACCGTATGCGAGCCACGAATGGCTGCAAGCATACAACCAGGAAAGCAAGCTCAAACAGAATGCAAAGGTGTGTCACTCACCGCTTAAACCGCCGCCGTGAAGGATTCCCGCGTCGCAGCAGTGAAGGAGGAGCTGCCGTCGCCGCTCTACCGCCTCTCCGCCGCCGTGCCGCTACATAGTTCTCGATCGCTCTCTCTCACTCTCTCTCTCTCTCTCACACACACACACACACGCAGGAGAAGGAAACCAAGAGGATAAGGCAAGAGCACTCTTGTATTCAACACATGAGAATGAGGGTTTTAAGGTTACATTTGACTCTTATAGGTGACTTGGCCATTCACACATGGGTGCCCATACATGGCCGACCGATCCTAACCCTTACCCTGCTGATATTCAAGGTGCGCCTCTCATCGGCGATCACCCAATCCCTTTATCCTTAACATATGGTGCTGACAAGCCCGGCCCATGACTCAGAATATTTAAATTAATGACGTAAAACATAGTTCATCCAAATGTATGGAGGAGATAAATTGAAGAAATAAAAAAAATCCCCCTAAAAATGAGTAAATACTCACATAAGATGAAGAGGACCAAAGGAAATACTAAAAAAATAAATTTTTGACACCTCAGAGTGGGGATTCCCCCTCATGAAGGAGGCGCCTATTTCACATGTGTGGTGGAGTTTTAAATTCTCAAATATTGAGATATTTCATCTCTCCTCTCTCCTAATTCAAGTCTAGTTCCAAAAAGTAAGCTATACTGACCCAAAAATGGTCAAAAATTGACCAAACTGATTTGGAAAATTTTAGAATCAGTTTGCTTGGTTAGAAGCTCACTTTTTCCTATAAATAGAAGCTTCCCCCTTTAAAGAAGCTTAATAGTGTTTTATGCACTGTTACCCTACTCCACCCCAGAGCCAAAAACAGTGAATTTATTGATAATTCTTTAGTTTTTGACCTTTCCCTCTTCAAAAGAATTGGTGGCTACTCTTGTTGCAAACAAGAGTAGATCCCTCAAACCATCAAGCCAAAGGAAAGCTCACAAAAATTCAAGTAAGCTAGAAATCCTACTTTTTCTTTATTCTTTTTTAATGGTTTTCTAATTTTTATTTTCTTTAAAATGAAAAAATGATGTTATGCCTTGTTGGAAAGGCTTTCTCCCTTTCTTCATTCTTAAATTCAGCCTTTCTTTATCCTAGATATGTAATCAAATTGTTAGAATTAAACTTTTCATATTGTTTCTCTTTTAAAAGTGGAATTTGATTAGTTTAGAATGCTTTAAACCATTTGGGATAATTTTTAAGTAACTTGAGGATAGAAAAAATTGAAAAATGGTTAGCCATACAAAGGAGGTTATGGCAAAATTTTCTTAAATTTTGTGAAATAAGTTTTATCTTTTATTATTCAAAAAAAGTAATCCCCACCATTTGTGTATTCTAAAAGTGTTATTTTCATTCTAGGCATAGAAAAATGCATAGTAGAAATATTTTTATTATAAAAGTGTTATTTCCATTAAAATTTAAATTCTATGCATAGAAAGATTCATATTGGTTATTTTTTTATTATAAAAGAGTGATTTCCATCAAAATTTAAATTCTATGCATAGAAAGATGCATATTGATTATTTTTTTTAATTATAAAAGAGTGATTTTCATTAAAATTTAAATTCTATGCATAGAAAGATGCATATGGCTATTTTTTTATTATAAATGAGTGATTTTCATTAGATTTAAATTCTATGCATAGAAAGATGCATATTGGTTATTTTTTTAATAAAAGAGTGATTTTCATTAGATTTAAATTCTATGCATAGAAAGATGCATATTGGTTATTTTTTTATTATAAAAGAGTGATTTTCATTAGATTTAAATTCTATGCATAGAAAGATGCATATTGGTTTTTTTTTTGTTTATAAAAGAGTGATTTTCATTAGATTTAAATTCTATGCATAGAAAGATGCATATTGGTTTTTTTTATTATTATAAAAGAGTGATTTTCATTAGATTTAAATTCTATGCATAGAAAGATGCATATTGGAAATAAATTTTTTATTATAAAAGTGTTACTTTCATCAATATTGATTTTTATGCATAAAATGATGCATAAAAGAATTTTTTTATTATAAAAGTATTACTTTCACCAATATTGATTTTTATACGTAAAATGATGCATAAAAGAATTTTTTATTATAAAAGTGTTACTTTCACCAATATTGATTTTTATGCATAAAATGATGCCTAAAAGAAATTTTTTATTATAAAAGTGTTACTTTCATCAAAATTGATTTTTTTACATAAATAGATGCATAAAAGGATTTTCTTTTATATAAAAGTGTTATTTCCATAGAAGTTGGATTTTATGCATAAATAGATGCATACAGAATTTTTATATCAAAATAAGGGTTCTCTTTAATTCTATGTTTAAATCTCATGAATATCGGTAAATGAATAAGTAAATACTTTGTGAGAGAAAATTCTACCGTTTCATATTCTCTAGGATGGTAATGAGAAAATTCAGAACAAAACTATCGAAGTCAGAATTTTAGATAAATGATTAATTTATTCCTCATAGGAATTCATGATTAGTTTTAAATTCAATTAAACAAAATACTCAATGATTGAAATTTAGTAAAGTAGTAATTGAAATATTACCCTTCGAGAAAGTTAGTTTAGGGAGAACCTTTCTAGACTCAAACCCTTAATCAGACTATGACCAAGACTTAATCTCCTTCGTCAATTTCAAGAAAAGACAATGTGACCAGTTCAGGAAAATTTCACTGAAATCACCCCACCGAATCTAAAATCAAGTTAAGACCCTTGATTCTGATCTGAGGATCAAGGTTACAGAATTCAGGAAATTCTGTTGGAATTTTAGACATGTGATCTAGAAGTATTGGAATACAGATTTAAAATATACCCATTGTATTCAAAAGAAAATCAAAACTGAAAACTTGCATAGAAACCCTGTTTTCTTAAAGGACTGTCTTACGCCAAAATGCTGGAGGGAGCATTTGGTATATGTGTTTTTCTAAGGGAAGTTCTGTGCAACAGCTAGCGAGGAGTGTTCAAAGGACGACTCACGCGGCAAAAACCTGCCCAGGTCTTGACCAGCCTGGGTATGGTGAAAAATGGTGTGCTTTCGGTACGATGGGCGAGGGCCGATGAAGCGGTCCCTGAGTGAAGTGCCAGGACACCTAAGGAGGATCTTGGAGGGTTCTGACCAGGCGATGCACGGGCTCGCGGTGCTTAGGACACCCATGCGTATGTCGTGGAAGATATATATATGTATGATGACGAGAAAATTATTGTAATCTGTTACTAGATCTCGTTGCTGACCTGCTGGTCTCAACGGAGAGTCCAGAGTGCTACTGTTTTGTGAGAAACAAGGATTGAATGGAAATTTCGAGTTATGACATCTATAACCAATTATTGTTTGTCAATGGATTGTTTTAAAAGTTAAAGTTTAAAGAGGAGTGTGTGCGTATCTGTATTCTAAAGCAAAAGTTAAGAAAGACATTCAATTATGGGTGGGTGAGTACTTGTCTAGTTCTACCAATTCCAGTGGTTGGGCGGTGGCTAACCCATGGGCCGGATGGGGTTAGGCTGGAATCAGTAGAGTTTTAATAATAAAATTAATTAATAAGAATACGTTTAGAACTCGAGTAGTTAAATAAAAGCCTGAAGACTTCTCTAATAAATAGATTAATGGCTATGCCTAGGAAAAAAGCGTTGATCCCTTCAAGTTAAGTCTGTAATAGTTTCCCTTCTATCTGGTTTATTTAGATGAAGGTTAGTTCAGTATCTTGACCTCGTTAGAAAAATTCGTTAAGAAATTCAAAATGGTAGAATCGTCCCTGTTTTTCGGGCATGGGAAATTTTCTCGGTTTTGGTTTTTAGAATGACCACCAGCTTAGTCTCGTGCCCAGACATTCGAGGGCGAGGTCCCGAGTGGGAGACCCTGCCCCGCGCATGAGGGAGCTGCTTCCACTGCCAGCTACCGGGAATCCGGTGTGCGGAGGGGGCAGTGGGATCCTACAGGCTTCATCAATAGTTTCAAGGAACATTTGAGGGTATAAGAAGATTACCATTAAGGGATGTTGCTTCTTTTTTGATAGTTCTTCTTCATTTGGGAAGGATGGGAAATCTTCTTGTTTGCAATGCCAAATGGAAATGATAGAATTTCCATGTATGAAAGTGCAGCTTAACTTGGGAGAAGAAGGGGATGGAATACCGTCCTTGGTGTATACTTTTGTACATGAATTCAATTGCAAAATGGAAAAGAGAGGGTTTCCATTCACTCTTGCATTTGGGCTTTGCATGGAGATGGACATTGAAGATCTAAGGTTGCTATAAAGTCCCAAGTCAAAGAAGAGAATGCTGCAATTTCTGTGGACAGATTGGTACATGTGGTTTCATCACTAATTATCTTGGAAATTTTGATACGAGGTTGGATAGTTCCCATGTACCAAGAGAAGTTCCATGCATCATGGAAACACCCTTTTGTGATGTTATGTGGACCAATATGGCTGACTGCATACTTATTATGCAAGCTGAAAATTTACAGCTCTTGTGTTTGGAAGATAATGGAGTTCTTTTCTCCTCTATGAGCAAGTTTGATAATTGGCCACATGGATTAATGAACTGGGATGCTTGTAGACAACTTGTATGCAAGAATGGAAGCTCTTTTCCACTTTCTGGACGGTGTTTTCTTGCATATTTGAGAATAAGGATGCACCTATGTCATGCGGTGTTGATTCATGCATGGATCTTAAGCATGAAGAGATGATGATGCTTCCTATGATTTTAGAAGAGACATTTACTCTCATAAGTTGGAAGAGGTAAGTGATTATGACATGGATTATTTTGATGCCTACACCACTTGGAAAGATGATGGATTGGAAATCAATTGCATAAAGGGAGCTATGTCATATGAAAGCTTCTCTTTTGTTGATGTTATGGACTTATGCTCATATTGGTTAGGCATGGGCATAAACTTCTACATAGAGCAATGGGAAGTAGCATCTATGTACTCTCATTCATCGTCGCATGATCATGAAGCTTTCTATTTTGGAGATTTTGATTTGGAGCCACATGGGGATTTCCAAAGATCATTACTCATCATGAAGGATGCATTTTTCGTGGATATTTGGGATGCTCATGTGGAAGTATTTTTTTTGTTTTGATGGGCCGGATTTTGATCATACATGTCCTCTGATGGATTATCCACTTGGTGATATGCTTTTTAGGGAGATAATTCCCTACTATGTTTTTGTGGATCATCATGTTGACATGCCTTATGATCCGGAAGGACTCCTATGGGTAGATGATGCAGTTTTGAAGCTCACATGGACACTCATGGGTTGTACAGTTATGCATGGGCATGATGTTTTGCATTCGGGGGACCATGATCTTATTCTTCCATGTGATGTTGGTATGGTTTTCCACATGAGGCATACTTGGGATCCAGGTGGCATTTATGAGATTTTACCATGTATCATTTCATATGGTCCGAGTACTCTATTGGTTTTCATGATAATGGACATATGGATCACATTACCATTTGATCCGGAAGGCTACATCATTCTTGGATCACTCTTGTCATGCGGTGCCTTACTCGGGAGATGCTTATGCCTTGGCTAGCATGTTTGGCCATGGCATTATTATGTACAACAACATGGTTTGCTTGATGGAAGTATTCCTTGACCAAGTGGCATGTTTAGCATGTGGAGAATGGGCATTACATGAGGATTACATATGCTGTAATTTCTAGACAGCTTTGGTTGGATCCATTGTTGGGACCATTATTCTACTTCAACACACTTGGAAGATCATTATGGTACAAGGAAAAGATGCAGGATTCATTTGGTTGAGGTTATGCATCAATTTCAGCCCATTTTATGGAGATTTCATGAAGTATTTTCAAGGATCTTCACCGACAACAATCTCACATGATTGCATTGGAGTTGGAGTTGCGAGCTTGGGTTTATTATTCCAAATGTACTTCAAGAGCATTTTTTGGGAACCTCTTTTCTTCTCAAAGGTTCAAATTGCGTTGTTGCTTGCAAATGAGGATCAATACCAATACCAGGATGCAACAAAAACAATACTTAGGGCTCTTGAAAAGAGTTCCACTTTGTAGATGAATGTGGGAGAGGGTTTGATAATAATCCCACATGGGGACTTATGGGAGTCCTAGAATTTTTGTATAAAAGGTGGCTCATTTGAGAGCTTAGACACACTTTTGGGCTTAGTTCATGCAAGAGCTCCTTTGAGAGACCTACTCTCCCTCTTCTCCATAGAGGTGAAGACTCTTCTCTCACCCCATCTACATCATTGTATGAGGTTAATCTCTTCATTGAATCATTAGCAATGTCATGAGTCTTTCTCATCCTCTTCTCTAATCATTTTACTCTTATGCATGCTTTTAGTATTTCATTTTTGAGTACATGGATTGATTTGAAGCTTTCATGGAAGCTTGATGCTTGAATGTGTGCATGCTTGTAGGAAGATAGGAGTGGAGTGAGGTCTTTCTCTTTGCTTGAGTGCATAGTGATTGTATTCCTCTTGCTTGTGTTTGTGAATGAATGGGTGTGAAGGAATGAGGACAAGTTGAGCTTGTGTGTATGGCTAGTCTAGTGTCAAGTGATGGTAGCCATGAGCATTCTCTCCATTTGTGGATAAGCTCTTGTGCACCGGTACGGGTCGAATCCCTAGCTCCGAAAGGGATGCAAATCCCATTGGAGTGAGCTATACTTGGATCGTACTCCTCTTACTACAAGAGAGAGGGTTTTCCGTCTCTCCATTGGCGCCGCTGCCGGGGAGAAGACTCAAATCCGGTTGAGAGTGTGTGGAAACCACCACTATTTCCTCTTTTGGTTGCAAAACCATTGAGTGATTAGATTAAGTTCGAGTGTGTGATCTCGGTGTGAGTGGATAAGGTTAGGATAAGAAAAAAACCATTGAACGGTTGAGGTTTTTCCCGCATTGTTTTTTATTGTTTTATTGCTTTTCAAGTACCGTCATTATGCTTACATTCATTGTTTTTTTTTGCCATTTCATGCCTTCATGCTCTTTGTTAACATGTAGTTAGTATAAATAAATAAAAAGAAAAGAGGTGCGTTGCTAAGCTCATCCATAGCTTATGCAAGTCCCATAGACTCCCAAGCAAGAAATGTGTTTTTTGGTTTCATCTTGAAATATGACAAAGATTTCCTGAAAATAAACTTGATATTATTTGCAACCTAGAACTTGAAGTGGATCCAAATCTTGAGAGCTCAAAATTGAGGTTGAGCCCTTGTGTAAGATTTTGGAGTGGATCAAAAGCAAAAATCATCTTGCTAGCCTGGAGGCGGTCTTTTAATTAAAAAAAAAAAAGAAAAAAAAACCATTATATATATATATATATAATCGTTTTTTTACGATTGGTATGGCTGTCGGCTGCGGGCTACGCAAGCAGACGGGCGAAGGCGGGCAGTGGAGGCAACTTGGCCGGTGTGGAGTTTAAAAAAAATAAATAAATAAACAACCGGGGAGTTGAAGGAGGTGATTGGCTGACTGGTTCGAAAGCGGCTACTGCTGCTGCAGGCAGTGTAGGCGGCGGGCTGCAGCAGTAGTGGAGGAAGGTGGCTGCAGCCGTAGAAGGCAGCCGTAGAAGGCAGGGCGGCTACGTGAAGAAAAGCAAGAGGCGACTGGCCTGGCGAGAGGCGGGCGTGGCTGGCTAGCAAGGCTTTGGAGGTGGTTGGAGTAGGCGGCAAAGGAAGTGGAGGCTGCTACAGCTGAGGCGACTGAATCGTGAAGTGGAGGCAACGAAAAGCGGTGGGGTAGGCGAGAAGCGTCTGCATTGGGAAGCGTTGTAGGCCGTCGAACAGAAGCAAGCAGCAGGCGGCAGCTATGGGCAGCCCCGGCAGAAGCTGCAAGAAGGAGAAGCTCGCATAGGCTGGTAGAAGCGTGGGCGGCCGGTTTAGCGGGCTGCAGACAGCAGGCTGAGTAGCAGCAAAAGCGGAGACGCTGCTGGGCGGTTTGGCATAAGCTAGCGCAGCAGAAACAGAAGCGAAAGCCTGCAGGTGGAAGGAGTTGGCCGTCGGCAAGAGCAGCTGGCGAAGGCGTAGCGAAGGCAGCAAGGAGCGTCGGCGTCGGCTGTTGGAGTGGAAGGCGTCGGCATCGAGCGCTGCGAGTAGAAGCACTGGTTGAAGGCGTTGAAGACGAGCACGCGCGCCCGGCGACAAATCCGGAAGGATTCGGCGAAGCGGTGGAAGACGATAAGGTAGGTGGAATTTTATTTTAATTTTTTTTATTTTTTTTTATTTTTTTTATTTTTATTAATTTTCCAGGTTTATTTTGTATTTTTAAATTAAAGCAAAAAACAAAAAAAATAATATTTTTTTTAATTATTAAAAAAAAAGAAAAAAAGAAAAGAAAAAAAGATTAAAAAAGAATTAAAAAAAGAAAGAATAGAAAAAAGAATAGAAAAAAATTAAAAAGAAAAAAAAAACACTTACATTTAGAAAAAGAAATTTAAAAAAAAAAAAAGGAGAGAAAAAGAGAACAATTAAATATTAAAAAAAATAGAAAGAAGAAAGGGAAATTTATTTTAAAAAAAATTAAAAAAAAATAATAAAATAATAATAAAATAAAAAAAATTCTTTTTATTTGTTTTTAGGAGTCCATATTGTGTGCATATTTCTTATTTTTTCATTTCTGTAATTTTTAGCATATTTAGAGTAATTTGCATTGTTTTAACTTTTTGTTATTAAAAAAAAAAAAAACAAAAACAAAAACAAAAACAAAACAAAACAAAATTTAAAAAAAAAAAAAGAAGAAGAAAAAAACCAATTTTTATTTTTGTATTTTGAATCCATTGTTCCTTATTTAAATTGTTGCATAATTTAAGTAGCTTGCATTTTTTATTTTTTATAAAATTTTTGTAAATGATGCATAATTAGTATAGTCATATTTTTTATTTGGCACGAAATTTACTCATTTTATTATTTTTTTTTTAAAAAAAAAACAAACAAACAAACAAACAAACAAACAAACAAACCAAAAAAAAAAAACAATAAAAACCAACAAAAGGAGGAAAAAACAAACAAAAGAAAATTTTTGATTTTTTAGGAGTCTATTATTTTTTGCATATTTTGTAGTTCTTCATTTTTTGCATAATTTAGTATTTTCTTGCATTTTTTTATTTTTGTAACTTTGTGCATAGTTAGTATTTTTTTAGTGTGATTCATAATTTTGTGTATAATATTTAAAAATAAAAAATAAAAAAAAATAGAAAAGAAAAAATCATAAAATCATAAAATCATTAAAAAATAAAAATAAAAATAAAATAAACAAATAGGATAGATAGTTACGCCACACATTTTCTTTTTTAGTTGTCTTTAGTGATTAGGTAGGAAAAAATATATATATATATACATATATATATATATATTTTTATAAAAAAAAAAAAACAAAACAAAACACAAAAACCAAAACCAAAAAAAAAAAAAAAAAAACAAAACACAAAAAAACCCAAAAACCAAAACAATTTGACCTTATGCACTTAAGGTCGGGACGTCTGATAGATTCTGCCATAGGGCCTAGGGCACCTTCTCGAGTGCCTACTCAAGAAAGCGGGACCCAATCGGTAGGCAATTTGGCAGATATTGCTGAAACCCTATCAGAATCCCAATCCGATACCCTTTCCTCTAGAACAACTAGTTCATTGTCCATGGACAATCTAGGGCCATCAACTAGTCATCCCGTAGCCCAAAATAGGACACCCACACGATCCTTTAATCCATTTGAAGCCGATACCATGGGGTTAACATTCAATGTGAGACTCCAATATGTCTACACAAATGCTCAAGGAGCTGAGATCTTTAGGGACCCACAACAACGGTACCTTGTTAAGATTGCCGACATATTCTCAGAACTTGATAGAGCACCTCTAGTCAATGACCAGGGTAACATGTACATGGGTGGAGATGGTGTTCGCTATGAAGTCACCTACCATCCAGAAAAGGTAGACAAATTAGGGGAGCTCTCTAAAACAGAGTTTTTAGACATATCACAACTTTCCAGAGCAAGGGAGTCTAGAGATGATTGGCTTATCGAGCCAGACATGCCTGGACCTTGCAATGCCCAATCCTCAAAGCCATCCATAGATGATTTGCTTCTGGTAGATCTCAATTTGGACAAGGATAGGAAAGGCAAGTGTAAGATGGATCAGGGGGCTGAAAGCCAATGGGAGTTTGTACGACAAATTCCTGTGACAAAGGTTTTACAGGATGACCCACTTCAAGAGGTCTATAAGGATTCGTTAGAGGGATACTATGCCACAACTAAATCGCCAGAGCTGGATCTTCCTCTAGCTTATGTAGTGGTAGTTGAGAAGTGTGCAGGACACATGAACAGAATAGTAGATAAATGGTCAAATGAATACCGAACATTAGATTGGAAAGAGATTAGGGAACTCACGTGGAAAGGACAATCATTATTTATGGAAGTGTTCTCAACACATACAGCCAAACCAGGAGAGACAGCCTTTCTTGGAGAAACTGTTGCTCCTCCCCTACGAGAGTTCACTAGAGAGGGACCTTCAACATCTAAGTGGACCACTGCTAGTAGCCCAACTCTAGCACCACGATATCGTCCTACACCAAATGTGCGACCACAGGTCACACCACCACAACAACATCTTTCCCACTATGACAATCGGATGAGAGGGGAGCCAACTCGGCCTCCTATAAGTGCACCTCCTGAAATGAGGGTGACAAGATCTTTAGAGGGGTTTGGTGAGGCTGGTAATAGGGCACCCACACCAATTTTGGAAACATGTGGACCAACTTTCCAAAGAGAGGAACAATTTCCACTAAGGGTAAGAAGCCGTAGGCCCTATGATGAGTATTCACGACAAGTAAGGCCATCAACTCTTCAGAAATTGGTTAAGAAATATGAAGGGTCGGGAGATCCATACGACCATGTAGCAGCTTTTAGGCAAGCAGTTCGAGCAGAGCAAGTTGCTGATAAGCATACTCAAATAGAAGGGTTCGGACTCACTCTTGAAGGAAAAGCCTTGGCTTGGTTTCAGGCATTAGAGGCTTCAGACAAAACTTCTTTACGAGTTTTGGAAGAGAGATTCATTGCTGCTTTTTCCTTGATGGGAATTCAACATGACACGGTAGCACACATCTACTCTTTCAAGCAGGGTGAGAACGAGAGTGTTAGAGACTGTGTAAATAGAATGAAGCAGTACATTAATCGTTGCCCAGAAGATGAGAAGCCCGCCCAAAGTCGATTAATTTCTCTCTTCTTAAAAGGCCTCAAAAATTCGACACTGCATACACATCTCTATGCTAAGAAACATACAAGTTTCAATGAGTGTTGCCATGATGCTATGGATTTCACCGATAACTTCAAGTTCCAGGATGGTTCTGGTCCTGAGGTGAAACCTAGAAATCAATGGGGTGAAGATCAAAGTTCAGGGTCTAGCGCACTATTAAATCCAGACCAAATAGCCAACCTAGTGCTAAGGAGATTAGGACAAACCTATCGTCCACCCATGCAGCCACAACAACAACAGCAAAGAATGAGGAGTATACTTCCTACAGGTCCTCATCTTTGTGGAGCATGTGGCGGTGACCATAAAACAGAGGACTGTAATACCTTTTCTCCTCTAGTCACAAACCAACCCACAAAGAAGTGGTGCCAAGCCTGTGCTTGGAACTTTACTCATACCACCCAGGATTGTACTCGCATTGCGAGAATGAGACAGGAACGTGAGCAGCCGAGGGGTGGAGTGGCTCCACAAATGTATCAACAATATACAAATTTTGAACGTAAGCCACCGATGACACAAGAACAAGCACGACCTGTTCTTGGTGCTCAACCTCCGGCTCCAGGGACAGCTCCTGTGAGGGTTGTCGACTACGACAATTCAAATATGTGTAGAGAATTGGTAAACCCAGGATATGTGGAGGAAGAATATGTATCATATTCATCCAAGGATAATATCTTTGAAAGTCCCGCATACCCAAACCAAGCACTGGTGGAGAGTCAACCAGGGGAACAAAACTCTTTAATGTTGCTAGGCGGCTACCAACCTAGGACTCCAGGCCCCTCAGGTCAATGGCAGCCAAGGAAAGTAGAGGCCAAACCAATGGGCCCCTGTTATGAGTGTGGAGAACCCCATTGGGCTCGTGATTGTCCACATCGCTCAAGGCAAGCATCTAGGTCCAATACAACAGTGCAACAGTTTCCACCAATAGAAAGATATTGTCTGGGGTGTTGTGTCGAACACTTCCCGAAGGATTGTCTGTTGAAACCACATGAGGAAGGCACCTCTCAACCAAAGGTTTCACTTAACCTTGTAGGGGCAATTCCATCACCACCTTCATCTGAGAATGAGGATGTCGTGCCACTTAGAGTCATGACTCGATCACAGACACGAAACGCTGAAATACAAACTGATGAGACACCTCGAACTAGGGACACAAAGACAAATCTAGTGGACAAGACCCTACAGTCCAGTAGAAAAAAGACCACTAGGAGGAAGAAGAACCGAAACAAGCACACTAAAAGTACATCCACTAGTTCTCAGGAAACCTCTAAACAAGACAAGAGGGATAAAACTTTTACATCCCAAGAAGTGCGTGAGGAACCTCAACCTGAGCCTAGTGTTAAACAAGATAAGGCTAGTACGACTGAGGATAGTTCTGGGGGTTCTGTTTTTGTGGATAAAGTGAATGAGACTCTAGAGGCCATCATTGATGCTTATAGAAGTCGCATTGCAGCCTTATCAGAGCTACCTAAGAAGCTTCAAGAATACCCAAACCCTCGTGAGGAGAAGATCAATCTAGCTGTACATCAGCAACTCATTAGGGAAGCTCAGTCGATACTTGAGGGACCACCACAACCTATTCCTCGGGGCCCAACCTCTCTTAAGCCAACATTAGAAACTATACCGGAAGTGTCATCAAGTAGGGAAATGAAAAGTGAGTTCATTTCACAGGCTCAAAGCGAAAGATCGACACCAATTGACACTCCATTGAAAGAAGAAAGTCTACCATCACCTAACCTTGTCTTCCCATGCAATGATGAAATTATTGATGCTAATGAGGACATGGCAAATGACATGTGGGCCGCTGTAAATGAGAAAATAAATGAAAACATGTCTTCTGTTAGTTCGCCTCCATTCTCTGAGGTGGATTTTACCAGAGATTCGGAAAACAATTTTGGACGCCCAAGCATCCAGGAGGAAGGTCAAACAATTGTTTCTCCTAGAAGTAAGCATACAATGAAAACCTTACCATCCTATTTGGGAGAATATGAGAACTGTTCTCAAACCTTGAGGATACCCTCCATGCATAAAAGGTTGACTAAGGAGAAAGATATGAGTATGGTGCAAGCTATTTTGTCAGCACCAGTGGCTTGTACCTTACCTTTGCTTGAATTGATAAAGCTTAAACCTGAGTTGTGGAATGATATTGCCACATGTTTGTCGGAGCAAGTATTGCTACAAAAAGGTCCCCATGAATGTACAATACACCCTGAGACAAAGCATGTACTGCCAGTTCCTATCAACAAAGTAGGAAAATTTTGTGAGGACGATCAGGGAAATGCTACCCTCCCATTAGAAGTGCGAAAAGTATCTTCAACTGCAATACTTGATAGTGGCGCAGGGGTGGGCATTGTAACAAGGTCCATTTGGGAAAAATGGGGCAAACCAGCTCTTAGGAGTACCAGGATGCGCTTGCAGCTAGCAGATGGAAGCTTAGAACATCCCCTTGGGCTGCTTGAGAACATATTGGTCATCACATGTGGGATTGAATATGAGCATACCTTTGCAGTGGTGGATTTTGGAAAGCATCCAAACTATGAAGTGATATTGGGTAGACCATTCATGCGACAATTTCAAATGATTCAAGATTGGGGATACAACTACTTGTACCTCAGACATGATTCTGTCATCACAAGGGTCAACCTAAGGAATCACTCATATCGGGATGTAACAAGGTCTCCAATAGATGAGTTTGATTCCGCTTCATCTGAGGGCTCAAGAGTTACATTGTCAGATGGGCGAGAAGATCTATGGATGTGTGGAGCCTCCTGTAGGGATTTCAACACTGAGAGACTTAAGGGTAATCGAAGTGTATCTGATGAGGCATACATTCCACAACCCTTCCCTGAGCATTTAATTGATCCATTAGAATGGAGTCATGTCCTTGCAACATTATCGACATGTGCTTTACCAAAGCCAATTAAATTTTGTGACTCAGATGGATATGATATTATTCCTATACGAATGGTACAACCACATGACCTTCTAGATGATTTGTACTATAGGGATACATCCAAAACAACAGCTATGCATGTCGAGGAAGTCTCAGTTGAGAATTTAACACTCAAATCTGTTAATGATGCTGATAAGAAAGAGACACAATCTCCAAAACAAATGATGTGGATAATTGATGAGTACTCAAGTGAGGGCCATGGCTGGCATGTTCCAACTAATCTAGTTGCTGCTCAAAGAAGGCCAGGCAAGAAGGATTCATCAATGTGGCTACCCAAAGATGCGTACAAACTTGTACCATCTAGTCCAGTTGCTAAGCCTCTTAAGAAGCACATCATTTCCAAACCTAAATCTCGCATTGTTACTCGATGGATCCCAAAACATGTGCTCAAAGCACAAGGCTATTATGAGGGTGCAACAGCAATTTGGCTTCCAAAATGCCATACTTTGCTAAGGGTAAAAGAATGTTTCAAAAAGATTCCAAGAGCCTCCCTTAATTTGTCTTATCAGTGGGTACAAAAAAAGTCAACACAGACTCTTCAAGAAAGGAAAGGTGGCTGTGATAGCACCTACAAATCCACTTGTGTTGATATTCCTAATACATGTATTGAAACACCAGTTGTCCCAAATTCTCCATGTTACACAATTCCATCATCAACTGGTGTACCTAAGACAAGTCCAAAGGAGTCTCATTTGAGCATAGATTCTGGTACTTCAATGCCTAAATCCTCTTATCTTGCTCAAATTCCTCGACAATTGATAATGTCCCCACCCAAGAAGGACATACCTAAAACCAAAGATAAGGCATTAACACTACAAATGAAGCTCTTTGGTAGATCAATGTTTGAATAGTGTGGTTCCTTATGCCTTTAAAGAATTAGGTTCTTTTTTCGATGATCCACACCATCAGCGCAAGAGTAACTCAGTGACTCCACAATAAGAACGACAAGCCAGGGCACTTTTCTCCCATTGGGTTTTTCCCCTCGGCTATATTCGGTGTTTGGCACCACTAACAAATTTTATTCTTTTGTTTTTTCTTTTGTTTGTTAATAAAACTTTGTGCAGAGATCTCAGCTTAAGAAGAGCATCAGATACGCCCCTACAGTCCACCTATCGTGCACACAAATTAGGAAGGGGGGAGATATGCTATGCTTACAAAGATCAAGGAGGAGCAATCTGCACAAAATCAGCAATTATTCAAGGCAAACGAACAACATCAACAGGGCACTACATCAGGTGTATGCAAATCTTAATCTTTATTTCTTTTAGTGCTCTTATCTTTCGAATATATGGTTTGCATGTACACAATATTGGCTGGTTTGAGTTTTGATTCGTAGTTAAAAGGTGGTGAGTACATTCTAGAGTCTTAGAAAACTTAGTAAGAGATATTTCTATCCAAAGACAGTGTAGGATATATACCAAGGGAGTATGCCAAGTACTTATGTCTTCAAGGTATATTAGTTATCCCTAGTGGTAGTTATCTCTTAAATATGAGCTAGGTGCTAGGAGTAATAAAAAAATTTATGAAAATATACCCTAAAAAGATATATATCTATATACAAGGTGAATTACGACATGAAGTGTCTACCGCCATGCGAAGTGCTTGGTAGGACCTGGGGATGTCTCAGCACCTTGGGGCCGATGCCTTGGTTTCCATGGGGTAAACACTGATGTCTAGAAGCTTCAGTAGAGGACCTTTGAGGAATCTATCGCCTTGATAGATGTTGGTAGGACTCGGGGGTACACTATGGGCCCTCGAAACCGATGCCCTCATCTTCAAGGGGTACTCCTTAGGTCATAAAAGAAAGAAAAAGGGTCTGTCGCCCTTGGGATACTTAGCGGTCTTTAGATTCTCTTGGCGGAGGACTCTTGGCCATTGCTCGGGTCTCATGGGGATAGAACCTTAATCTTTATCACCTTCTACACACATATAAAAAAAAAAAAAAAAAAAACAACAAGAGAGAGCTCTAATCACCTTTGCTCATACTTAGGAGTAGGGTTGCCACTTAGGAGTAACTTACATACTGATAGGACATTGAGACTGCGGTCATAACCGGAGGTGTACAACGACACTTGCCTTTGCATAGCATTATCTACTACCTAAGTCTCACTTTGACTAGTTTTTACTCACTTCTTTTAGTATTCATTAAAACTTTAATCAGCCTTGCACTTGTATGCTCACGTGTGTAATTATTATTGCTGATTTTGCTTTTCTTTTCTTTTTATCAATAAAGGACTTTACTCGTGTCAATTGTTTTTGTTGCAGCTCTTGCTACTACCGCGCTCGAGGACGTGCGCAAAATAGGAAGGGGGGAGTGTTGCTTGCAAATGAGGATCAATACCAATACCAGGATGCAACAAAAACAATACTTAGGGCTCTTGAAAAGAGTTCCACTTTGTAGATGAATGTGGGAGAGGGTTTGATAATAATCCCACATGGGGACTTATGGGAGTCCTAGAATTTTTGTATAAAAGGTGGCTCATTTGAGAGCTTAGACACACTTTTGGGCTTAGTTCATGCAAGAGCTCCTTTGAGAGACCTACTCTCCCTCTTCTCCATAGAGGTGAAGACTCTTCTCTCACCCCATCTACATCATTGTATGAGGTTAATCTCTTCATTGAATCATTAGCAATGTCATGAGTCTTTCTCATCCTCTTCTCTAATCATTTTACTCTTATGCATGCTTTTAGTATTTCATTTTTGAGTACATGGATTGATTTGAAGCTTTCATGGAAGCTTGATGCTTGAATGTGTGCATGCTTGTAGGAAGATAGGAGTGGAGTGAGGTCTTTCTCTTTGCTTGAGTGCATAGTGATTGTATTCCTCTTGCTTGTGTTTGTGAATGAATGGGTGTGAAGGAATGAGGACAAGTTGAGCTTGTGTGTATGGCTAGTCTAGTGTCAAGTGATGGTAGCCATGAGCATTCTCTCCATTTGTGGATAAGCTCTTGTGCACCGGTACGGGTCGAATCCCTAGCTCCGAAAGGGATGCAAATCCCATTGGAGTGAGCTATACTTGGATCGTACTCCTCTTACTACAAGAGAGAGGGTTTTCCGTCTCTCCATTTGCGTCCATACTTGAAGTGTAAATATCTTGTATGATTTTGAGGACAAAATCTTGGGGAAGGGATGGTTTGTCACATGAACCTATAGCATACATGTAAATGGGCCCATGGGTAAAACACTATAAATAGGGCCTTGGGCACATGGATAGGACCTTTTGTCATTTTACTAATCTTGGACATTCCATTGTACCTTTGGCTCCTACTATGGAGATGGCCATCTATGGTCAAGCTTGGCTCATGGGTGGCTAGCTTTCAAGCCATCCTCTTGGTGGTGAGAGGTTAACACTTAGGCCATTGTGTATCTTTCTCTTTGCTACATACACATATGGATTCTCTCTTGTTCATCTTTGGCTATGATGCTTGGAAATGCTAATTTCATGTGTAATGGATGCTAGAATTCATCTTTCATGTGTTTGATTTCATCTTTGACTCTAGATCCATTCCATGTACAGTTCATGGAGACATCACTATGGTCTTTGGTACTCTAAGCCATGGGCTTTACACGTTGGACAGGTATGAGAGATTGGCACATAATGCTTGTTCAGTTACTACCACAAATGCTATGAGTGATGCGGAGGAGCTATTACATTGCGTGCTTTGGTCACTTAAGTTTTTGGAAATTTGTTGTGCCTTAAAAGGTAAGAAACTATGTCAGTGTTTCCAAAGATTGAGGCCCATGTCAAACATGTATGTGAGGAGTGCATTTTAGGCAAGATACAATGTCATCATTCCCAAAAGATGGATCAGTTATTAGGGCTTGTCGTGTAGCCTGTAAAACAGCACGTGGGAGCTCGGCCACTAGCGGCGCACGCTCGGTAAGTTCTAGTGGGGTCTAGGGGTGAGGGCACCCAAGTTGGAGCACTTGGGTAGCCGAGCATGCTTATGGGCAGGCAAGCCCCTATAAGTGCCCGGGAGTGTGGGGTTATCCACATTCTCCTCTATGGCTGGGTGGTGACTAGAGCTCTTAGCCCTCTTTGGCTATGGTGACTACCACAACAAACATTGGTATCAGAGCTAGCTAGTCCTCTTTCTTGCTTCTTCTTGCGCGTGATCATTGGTAGAGATAAACCTTACTTTATCTTTGTTTTTATTATCTCTAGTTTTTTTAGTGTGTCTGCTTGCCTATGTGTGGAAGAGGATAAGGTGGATAAGAAGGAGTAGAAGATATAGTCAAAGCTCATGATGCAAGTGATAGGGCATGGAGGCCTTTCAGAGCTCTGGAGATGGCGGGGAGTGGACTAGACTAGACCAAGAAGGTTGTTGCACTCAAGAACTTTGTCAAGGATCCATGGGTTGAGGTATCCAACGCGCTTTGCAAGCTCTCTATGAAAATGGAGGATCTCGATAGACAAGTCTTTGAGAAAGGCTTTGAATACATGGCCCTCACCAATTTCCTCCCCTTTAAAGAGAACCCTAGCCTTAACCCAAGCCACGAACATGAAACTGCATAAACAAACACTTGTTGGAAGGTCAAAGGTAGAATCATGTTTTTCTCCATGTTCAATTGTCAAGAATGTCAAGCAATAAGGCTAATAGTAGCTAGGTTGCCCAAGTTGAGCCGCCTTGTTGCTGCATTGAGTTGAGCCACCTTGTTGCTACGTTAAGTTTTTTGGCTGGTCTTGACCATCTGGCTAGCCTAGCTTGACTGGCTAGTTGGATACCTAGGCTACACTAATCTAGGTGCCTTTTGTGCAAGAAGGGCCTCCCTTTTGTTAAGATTAGCGTGAAAGCTTGAGCTTGAAGAGTGCACAGGTAAATCTTCTCTCCCTTAGGTCTTCTTTAATGAAGCCTTTGTAGGTAGCATTGATGAGCTGAAGAGGCCATGGAGGCTTCTAGAGTGTTTGATATAAAAGGTTGAAGCAAGTGTTTGAGATTGAGTGTCCTGCCACCCAAGGCCCCCTCTACCACACCTGTTCCTCAGGAGGCTGATAATCCTCTAGGTGAAAAAAAGGATGAGTTGGCAAAAGTGGCTCAAAGATTGAAAGAGAAGGTGCAGATTAAGGATTGAATCTACAAAATGCATTGGTTCACTAGGTGTTTCCTAGGGTCAAAAGCTGTGGGAATCCTAGCAAAGGATCAAACTGTAGTAGACAAGAGGTTGTGGAGCTAGGGAGAAATCTTGCAAGCAAGTTCTAGCATGTGATGTAGGAGAACAAATTTGAAGATAACAACCCCTTGCGCTTCTAGCCTCTTTACTCTAATTGATAGTTTTGTCAATTAGTTTTTCTTTTTTGCAAACATCTTTTGCAAATATTATGGTTGAGGAAATGTGCTTGTATGGGTCTAAATTATGGACGAGGAAATGTGCTTGTATGGGTCTAAATTATGGATGAGGAAATGTGCTTGTATGGGTCTAAATTATGGCTGAGGGAATGCGCTTGCTTGGACCTAAGTAAGGTTACTTTGCATGTGTTTTCAAGGTTCACCATAGACCACAACAAACCTACTATTATGCCCAAGGGAATGTGCCTCCTTGGACCTAAGTAAGGTTTCTTTGCATGTGTCTGCAAGGTTCACCATAGACCTAAACAAACCTACTATTCTTGTTAGACAATGACATGAAAGCATCTTTGGAATCTTAAACAACCAAAGTGTTGTGATATTTAATAGCTATAGTGCTATTTGCTTGGTCCGTAGAGATGCAAGCGCTCACACATGGTCCATAGAAACAAGTGCTCTTTTGCATGGGTTCTCTGGGCAAGAATGTCATTTCTCCATTTGTACATGCTTTGGAGATTCTTGATAGAACTCGAGATATACCCAGCATGATTGTGTGCATGCATGGGTACATGCATATAATTCTCTTGTGAATATGTAGAATGTGATGCAGTTTGCAATTGCCAAGTATATATGGATGCACATGCTTACAGATACATGTTCACATATCACTTTGTGGGTAGGCGTACATGTACACATGCTTGGATTGGATTCATGGCTGTGTTGCCATAAACTTGGTGCCCTTAGTGGTCTTGTGCTTATTAGATATCTTATCTCTAAACAACAAATAAGTATCTTTGGAGTATGGCAACTACAATTTTTTGTTACTTTGACAACTGTAGTGTTGTGTTATTTAACAACCAGAGTGTTATGAGCTTGGTTTGTAGGTGATTCAAGCGCTCGTGTATGTGCAGGCTTATGGGCAAGAAGGCCCCTAGAAGTGCGCAGGACTGTGGGGTTATCCACATTCTCCTCTCTATGACTGGGTGGTGACTAGAGCTCTTAGTCCTCTTTGGCTATGGTGGTGGCTACTATGACATAATAGGGCTATCCAACACTATTCATCAAGGGATATCTTTATATGGCCCCATAAGGACACTATTGATTAGGGGATATCTCTACTTTATGACTTTTATTGATGATTAGTCTAGGCACACCTGAGTGTATCTGGTTTAATGGCAAAGTCAAAGGTTTTTACATGTTTTAGAAACTTTGCTTATATGGTTAATAGTGTGTCTGCATGTACAACTAGGACCCTTCATAAAGATCGAGGAAGGGAGCATACGTCAAAGGAGTTTCGTGTATATATGGTTAAAAGAGGCATAAAACATCAATGCATGGTACCTTATACACCTCAGCCAAATGGTGTGGCTGAGAGGAAGAATAGATTTCTTATGGAAATGGCATGGTGCATGGTTAAAGGCTAGGATTTGCCTCATATTTTTTTGGTTAGAGAGGCAGTTATGTGTACCACTTTTTTGCTAAACAAATGCCCCACCAAGGCCTTGCAAAGACAATTATCCCTTATGAAGCTTGGAATAGTAGGAAGCCATCTGTGGCTCATTTGCATGTTTTTGGTTGTCTTGATTATGCTCTTGTGCCTAAGCAATAACACAATAAAGCTGGATGATAAGGCAATCAAATGTATTTTTGTAGGATACAGCTCAGAAAGCAAAGGGTATAGACTTTACCATTCAGCCCACAAAGTGGATTTTGGTGAGTAGAGATGTTGTCTTTGTTGAGAACTTAGTTCAACCCATGCTTTTATGAAAAAAATAGCAAAACGTATACTCATAGGCCATCTTTGATACACTTCTACCTTTGTACAATGACAGGCAACCATATATGGAGCAATGAATGCTCAAAAAGGCGCTATAAATCAGGCCACACTCGTTGAAAATCAGCTCGAATTTCAGCCCATAGATCAGCCTATTGATCAGCCCATAGATCAGCCTATTGATGAGGCGATTGTGGATGATGCAATGGATGAGGAAAGGTTATCCATACAAACATCTAAGAGTCAGCCAAAATGGCCAGTGCAAACATTACGGGGGACAACAAATTAGCTACTACTCTACCTAGTAGGACATGTGCAGGTTCTCATCATGCATGTGCAGGTTCTCATCATTCATCTTATTCTTTTGTGGATCATGCTCTCATTGCCAGTATATAAAATGAAGATGAACCTATTTCCTTTTAGGAAGCACAATGATCATTAGATGCAGGCCATGCAGAATGAGTACGACTCTCCTTAAAAATGACACTTGGTATTTAGCAGATTTGTAAGCTTAAGTGTAAAGTTGATGATAGCATTGACGCTATAAGGCAAGGCTTTTTGCAAAGGGTTATGCTCAAGAGAAGGGCATAAATAATGATGAGACCTTTTCACTCACATCTCGTATGCCTATGATCTGGTGTAATATTGCATTGGCAGCACATCATGGTTGGAATGTACATCAGTTAGATAAATCAAGACTGTCTTCGTAAATAGTGACTTGCATGAGGCGTTTTATGTATCATAGGAAGGAACCTAAAGTTTACAAGTTAAGAAAATATTTATATGCAAGAATCTAAAATATCTAGGTTAAGAAAAGCTTTATATGGCCTTAAGAAGGCTCCCAAAGAAAGGTATAAGAAGATAAATGCATACTTGGGTGAACACATGAATAGGTGGCTCATTAGCTGGTGTCCATGGACACCCAGGTATAGAGCTATTTGGCACTTCATACTGGTAATTTAAAGGGTGCCTCAATCTTAAAAAAAGACTTTAAAGAAACATTTTTAAAAAAGTGAAGCCAACTGAAAAAAGTGGAGCCAACTAAAACGTCTTCACGACTCCACTCCTCTGAGAGTAGTGGATACTCTCTCTCTCTCTCTCTCTCTCTCTCTCTCTCTCTCTCTCTCTCTCTCTCTCTTCTATGGGTGCAACTGAGAAATTGAATCAAAGAGCTCTGCACAGGCTTCCATCTCTCTCTCTCTCTCTCTCTCTCTCTCTCTCTCTCTCTCTCTCTCTCTCTCTCTCTCTCTCTGTGGAAGGCCCACAATCAATAATTGAGACTTTTCAAATGGAGCTTGCTACAACTGTCTAGGAACTAGAGGTGTTTGGAAGTACTACTGAGGGTAATTTTTATCCAAGATTTGTTGAACAGGTGCAGAGTATAATCACTTTACAGGGTTGCTCTGAGCCAGATGGGGAGTCACTTTTGGAAGCACAGGTTTTGGAGGCACCAGTATGTAAGGTACAAATGAATTCCAAACACGTTGAGATCCTTTCAATACGGAAATATGAGGCCATGATGAAGAGGGAGTATCAAAAAAGACACCTTAATCAGAAGCAGGCTGAAGGTGCAAGAAATAGGGAGAAACCTACTATTGAAGAGGACATTCAAGCAAGAAAAAGGAGGTCTTCTGAGACCATTACTTGCCACATTATCTTAGAGTTGAGTGTTTATGGAAGAGAATACCAAAAGGAAGTAATCCAAGCAGTTCTAAATGACAAATGCATTTTACAATGCGCACAAGATAAAGTTCATGATCACTCCCTTAATATTCTCTCTGCATTTAGGATCTCCCTACATGCGTTGAAGAATCCGAAGTCTAACAATGAGATTTTCTTGAAACGTAGCGCTTTAACCATGCTTGTGAATGGGTTAATGCAATTGTCTCTTACATAAGTCCAATGGTAGCATGCTTGAGGCGTGCCAACATCATTATCAAGCAGCATTCATAGAGGTTTCGTGGATGAATACTAAGTAGATTCGGTCTTATCAAAGTATCCAATCTACTTAGTATTCATCCACGAAACCTCTATGAATGCTGCTTGATAATGATGTTGGCACGCCTCAAGCATGCTACCATTGGACTTATGTAAGAGACAATCGATGCAAGAAGGCAAGTTAGATAATGAGATGAAGGAGATAGTTGTCAAGTTTTGGACAGAGCGGACCAGGGTTTCTCCAAACAAGAAAGACATCGTTCGACGACGTACTAGCTGCAAGCAATACATTGAGCATCCAGTGCACTTGCTAGATGAATCTCAGGAATAAGGAGTCATAGTATTAACTTCCATTGCTATTGTATATTACTATGTGTTATGTAATGCATCCCACTTACATGTGTGCTATTGCATGCAAAAAATCAATCAAAAGCATATGTGCTATTTTGTGCTATATAGCACTAGGCTTTTATTTGATTTTTTCTGCTTGTTTGTGTTAACTAATGTATAGCGCTTGTGTATCTGCTATAGTCCTCAATGTGTGCTATATACTGCATTTCAGTAGAATGGGGTAACTGCCAGCTATTGCGTGCTAACCAGCATTCTATAGCAGATTATTCACAAGCACTGTACTAGCATGTTTGCTATTGTCTGCTATTATGGTGCTATATAGCATAGAAGATCATACTAGTTATTGCATAGCATACTAGTATGTGCTATAAAAAAGCACTATCCTATGCTATATAGCACAGTAAGCATGTTTTCTATCGTCCACTAGCATGTGCTATCTAATGCTGTGCACTGGCATGTGTGTTATTGACTACTATTGTGTGCTATATATAGCAGTCAGGAGATTCACAAGAAGGTGATGCATTTGTGCTTTGGTGTGCTATGGGGTGCTATTCTTTGCTGCAGTCCACATGCATGTGTGCTATGGTGTATACCAATTATTGATAGAAATTGCATCTGTGCTATTGCTTGCCATTATGTGCTATGTGTAGCAACCAAGGGCATCTGTGCTATTATCCACTATTGTGTGCTATATAATGCATTGCACCACTGGCATGTGTGGTATTGACTACTATTGTCTGCTATATAGCATCCAGGAGTATACCAGTTATTACATAGCACTTGCATCTATGCTATTGCTTGCTATTATATGCTATATAGCAATCAAAAGCATATGTGCTATTATCAACTTTTTTACTAGTATGTGTGGCATTGACTGCTATTGTGTGTTATATAGCAGCCAAGAATACATTTGCTATTGTCTACTAGCATGTGTTACATAAGCCATAGCACTTGCACATGTGCTGTTGTCTTCATATGTGTGCTATGTGTAATGCATTGCACTAGAATGTGTGTTTTTGGCCAGCTATGTGCGATATAATGCATAGCAGAAGCATAATGAGTTTTGCACTACTGCTATGCGCTATACAATGCATATCACATAGTATTATCATATGCTAGTGTGCTATATAGTTTATAGTTTTGAGTTACTTTAGGACATTGACAACTAATGCATATGTGTTATCTACAGATAGAGTATTTCCTAAAGTTTAGAGAGAACCACCCAATAGTGAAGATTGGGCAGAGGTCTTTTGAGAATCGCAAACCATGGTTCGTAAGAAAGCTAAAAGATTGGAACACATGCTGTTGTGTGTACCACATACAAATTCTATTCTTGAAAGATGCATACAATCAACTACGTTCCTATGCTGCTGGTTTTCATGGGAGGCCATGTTCATGTGCCTTTGACATTTGCAAAAAAGCTGTGCTTGGTGGAAAATGTGCGGCTTCAGAGCACTTGTTGTCTGGGATAACAAAACTATGGGAATCATGTGTATGTGCAAAGAATCAGGATTCAGCATCTCTCAGGTACGAATGTCTTATGGGCAAATGTGATAAATGCGGTGTGAAGAATGTTCCCTTTTGTCCATGTGAGCATCAAGAGACAACAAAAACAATTACAGTTCAAGTCCTTGAAGATGTTCAGGTTCAAAACAAGAATGGTGAAACAAGGAAACAAAAGGTGTTGTCCATCAAGCATCTGGTTGTCCATCAAGCATCTGGTTGTCGGAGAATTCACAAAGCTTTTGCAAGAAAGAACCAGGTCCTTCATCAAGCACAACTTTACATACAGATGGCAGGCTGATCAATATAGAGAGTGCTTGAAGGTGTTTCCTATAGTAGATACCATAGTCTCTGTGGTGGACTTCGCTCTAAGAACTACTCATTCAAAGAGCAGAATGCGATTCAGTCAATGCATTGGCACAGACCAATGTACAATCTTAGTTCACATTTCTTATCGGGTCGACGCGACAAAGATGACAACATAATTAAGGAAATGCACTTTTATATTTCTCATGACAAGCTGCATGATACTCTCTTTATCCAACATTGCTTCCTTATGCACAACAGGTGGCTCAAAGATCAAGGTTTGTGTTTTGAGCAGCACTGGGTGTGGTCTGAGATGGTGCAGCTTTGCAATTCAAAGCTTCAAGGCCATTCTACTTTGTTTGGCAAATTAGGGACAGAGATGACATGGAACTTTTTTGGATCAGGTCATGGAAAGGGGGAACATAATGGTGCTGGCGCTGTGGTGAAGAGGGCCCTAACACATGAGCAGCTTAAGACAGACGGTGTGATTCTTAGGCAAGCTGCAGATGTTGTTGTTTTTTTGACAAAAACAATGTCACGTGGTGCATCTAGCTCCTATGCTCAGTCAACGAAAGCAGGCCCTGATATAAACATGACTTTTTGGCTAAAAAAGCCCAACGATGTAGACAGGTCAAATGCGTGGGGATTTGAGATTGTTAACGGGTCTCGATCCTTGCATAACATTTGTGGGTTTTCGTGTCATGATGTTACTCAATTGAAGACCATGCAGCTGTCATGTTTTTGCAATTCTTGCATCAAAAGGAAGTGGAGGTTACGACAAGGCATATGTTAAAAAATGGGAACACATTACACTTAAACCACAGTTGGGAAATGAGATACCAGTAGATGAAGCTTTGGCTGATTATGCTATGTTTGAAGGAGGATAGGATATGCTCAATCAGCTCATCCTTGAGGGGAGACAATTATGCTGTGAATGTAGAGGAGCAGAATGATGAAGGTGTGGACTTCTATATTCTTAAATGTGTTAAGACAAGGTATTTGAATGAGAAATCTCTCAGAGATACATGGGGAAACAGATTTGCGAGAGGCACTTATGTGATTATAGGGTACTATTACGAACAAAACAAAGACAATCCCCAACACTATACCTTGCTTGACAACATGGGTGTCAGCCACATGTACTCCCATCTTTTTAGAGCGATCAAGTTTGACATGCCTTTGGTGGATGCTATCTCAAAGACTTACTACTTGTCCCCGTCAATCCATGAGTCTATATACCATGCCATGCCTTATGAGGTATAGGCCAAATGTTGTATGCAGGCTTGGGATCTTTGAAAATACTATTCTTGATAGCTTACTTGTTTTGTTTTTGTAAAGTACTCATTATAAAGTTGAGTTAGTCATCATTGGGTACTGGCTACCTTTTCATTATCCATGCTATAACTGGATTAGTATAGTGGTGGTGGTGTGTAAATTTTTGCTTAGTCTTATAGAACCCCTATCGTTTATTTGGATTTTCTCCCTAATGTGCAGTATGTTGTTGGATGTTGTGCAAATTTAATTCCCTGTCCTTTCTACCATATGTACTGACTTGATCCTGCAAGTTTTTATGGTATTGCTACTCCTTTTGTGACTCTTGTGGACATATGCTAGTATGGCATTCTACCCTATTTTTCCTTCTTGTGTTGGGACACCAGGTGCTTTATGGCACATATGTCTTTGTCACAAGTGCCAACATAGGTATTGTCATCACTTAGATGTTTGACATGGTTGTTAGACATGACTACAATATAGCACACATCTGTGCTATATAGCATAGATGAGTTAGTGGACATGCAGGTGATGTCTGTCACATACATGTGATTTATGGCACACATGTCTTTGTCACAAGTGCCAACATAGGTGTAGTCACCACTTAGATGTTTGACATGGTTTGTCAGACATGACTGCAATATAGCACATATTTGTGCTACATAGCACACATCTGTGAGACAGCTTGTGTGCTTGTACTTGACATAGGCAGCTAGTTAAGAACAATTGGTACCACTACATAGAAACAACAGAGCCAACAGAACCTGGATAGTGCTATATAGCACTACCATACTACATATTAGACTAATCTTCAAAAAAGCAACAAGGCATTAAACTTAAATCACTGTAGTATTTGGATAATTGTATTCCAAAGGGTTTCAAAGTACACAATATCGTATAAGGGTATCCTATTACAAAAAGGTACGGGAGTACCATTGTACCAAAAGATCATCTATTTATTGTCATCTAAAGTGCCTGATCACACGAAGGGAGACAGGGTGTCCTTTGGATTAGTAATCATGTGAGTATGTGTATACTCCCGTGGGCTCCCACTTTGCCTCCATCTCAGCAGCCACCACGGGAAAAGGTCTTGGTGAGGTAGAAGGGGTTATTATCCATGTCCTCTAGCTCAAAGCTAGAAGGGGTTATTATCCGTGTCCTCTAGCTCAAAGATAGAAGGGTCTTGGTGAGGTAGAAGGGGTTATTATCCGTGTCCTCTAGCTCAAAGGTCAGCAGACAAAAAAAAAAAAAAAAATTCTGGAAAATTCTAGAATCAGTTTGCTTGGTTAGAGGCTCGCTTTTTCCTATAAATAGAAGCCTCCCCCTTTGTTAAAGGTTAATAGTGTTTATGCACTATTACTCTACTCCTACTACCCAGAGCCAATTACATTGAATTCACTTGATAATTCAATTGTTTTAAAATAAATCATCTCTAAAGAAATTGGTGGCCACTCTTGATCCAAACAAGAGTAGAACCCTCAATCCCTCAAGCCAAAGGAAAGCTTACAAAACTCTATGTAAGCTAAAATTTCTACTTTTTAATTTCAAATCTATGGTTTTCTGATTTTCTTATTTTTTATAGTTGATTAAAGTGAATCCTGATGTTATGCCTTGATGAAAAGGCTACCCCCTTCTCTTCCTTGAGAATTCAGCCTTTCTTTATCCTAAAATGAGTAACAAATAAATTGATTAAACTTTTCTTATTAATTACTACCAGAAAGTGAAAATTGAGTAGATTAGAGTACTTTACTTCAAATTGGGGTTAATTTTAAATTAAAAATAGAATATTAAAATTTGAGAAATGGTCAGCCATACAAAGGAGGTTATGGCAAAAAAAATTTGAATTTTGTGAAAAAAAAAGTTTATTTTTATGTTATTCTAAAAGAGTAATTCCCACCGTTTGTGCATTCTAAAAGGAATATTTTTATTTACTCCATGTACATATTCACCTATGAATATGCATGGATATCATTGATATTAATTATTCAAATTAATTTCTATGCATAGAAAGATGCATATTAGAAATCTTTTTATTATAAAAGTGTTGTTTTCATTGAAATTAAATTCTGTGCATAGAAAGATGCATAATGGAAACTTTTTTATTATAAAAGTGTTATTTTCATTGAATTTAATTTCTATGCATAGAAAGATGCATAATGGAAATTTTTATTATAAAAGTATTATTTTCATTGAATTTAATTTATATGCATGGAAAGATGCATAATGGAAATTTTTTTATTATAAAAGTGTTATTTTCATTGAATTTAATTTCTATGCATAGAAAGATGCATAATGAAAATTTTCATTAAAATTGATTTTATGCATAGAAAGATGCATTAAAGATTTATTTTTATTTCAAAAGCGTTATTCTCATTAAAATTGATTTTATGCATAGAAAGATGCACAAAGGATTTATTTTTCTTTCAAAAGTGTTATTCTCATTAAAATCGATTTTATGCATAGAAAGATGCACAAAGAATTTATTTTTCTTTCAAAAGTGTTATTCTCATTAAAATTGATTTTATGCATAGAAAGATGCATAAAGGATTTATTTTTCTTTCAAAAGTGTTATTCTCATTAAAATTGATTTTATGCATAGAAAGATGCATAAAGGATTTTTTTTAAGATGCATAAAGGATTTAATTTTATTTCAAAAGTGTTATTTTTCTTAAAATTGAATTTATGCATAAATAGATGCATAAAAGGACTTTTATAAAAGTGTTATTCCCATTGAAGTTGATTTTTATGCATAAATAGATGCGTAAAGAATCTTTATATCAAAAATTAGAATTCTCTTAAATTCTATGTTTAAATTGTATGAATAGATGTGAATGAAGGGATGGATAGATGTGATGTGAATCAAATAGATGTGAATGGATGATGGATGTGATGTGAATAGAGGTGATGATATGTGAGGTGAATAGATGTGATGAGATGTGATGTGAATCAGATAGATGTGAATGGATGGATGTGATGTGAATAGAAGTCATGAGATGTGAGGTGAATAGATGTGATGAGATGTGATGTGAATCAGATAGATGTGATGTGAATAGAGGTGATAAGATGTGAGGTGAATAGCTGTGATGAGATGTAATGTGAATCAGATAGATGTGAATGGATGGATGGATGTGATGTGAATAGAGGTGATGAGATGTGAGGTGAATAGATTTGATGAGATGTGATGTGAATCAAATAGATGTGGATGGATAGATGGATGTGATGTGAATAGAGGTGATGAGATGTGAGGTGAATAGATGTGATGAGATGTGATGTGAGGTGAATAGATGTGAATAGATGTGATGAGATGTGATGTGAATCAAATAGATGTGAATGGATGGATGGATGTGATGTGAATAGAGGTGATGAGATGTGAGGTGAATAGATGTGAGGAGATGTGATGTGAATCAGATAGATGTGAATGGATGGATGGATGTGATGTGAAAAGAGGTGATGAGATATGAGGCGAATAGATGTAACAAGATGTGATGAGAATCAGATAAGTGTGAATGAATGGATGGGTGGTTTTGATGTGAATAGAGGTGAGTAGATGTGATGTGAATTAGATAGATGTGATGTGAATCAGATAGATGTGAATGAATGGATGAGATGTGATGTCATGTGAATCGGGATGTAAATGAATGATATGGGATATGAGTGGATGATATGTGATGAAAATGGATGTAAATGTATAAGTGAAGAATGGATGTGAATGTATATGTGAAAGAATTGATGTGAATGAGTATGTGAAAGAATGGATATAGATGTGTATGTGAAAGAATGTGATGTGATGGAAAGAGATGTGATGTATCATAAATATATGTGGATGTGAATGTGATGGATATGAATGAATGTGAATGTGATGGATATGAATGAATGTGAATGTGATGAGTATGAATGAATGTGAATGTGATGGATATGAATGAATGTGATGTGATGGGATGTGAATCGGGATAGACGTGAATGAATGAGATGTGAGGTAAAATGAATGAGATGTGATGTGAGTGAATGTGATGTGATGAGATGTGGATGGGTAGATGCAAGTGGGTGAGATTTGATGCAGATAAATGAGAAAAGATGTGATGAAATGGAAAATGATGTGATGAGAATGGGAATACACATGAAATAAATGAGAATTGATGTGGAACAATGTGGAAAGACGAGAGTTCGTTATAGAAACTATATTTATGACCTGTTTTTAAATGGTTGTTTTATGTCAAGAATGCTGGGAAAGCATTTTGATCGTCTTGTCAACAATGAGGTTGTGGAGACTTAGTCTGATAAAGTTGCAACAGCTGACGGAGAGTCAATGGAGGACGTCTCGCGTAGCAAGGTCTCGGCTGAGGTCTTGACCAGCCTCGGTTCGATTAAAATGGTGAGGTTTCGGTACAACTAATGAGGGACCAAGGAAGCGGCCTATGAGTGAAGCGCTAGGTCACCTGCGAAGGATCTTAGAGGGTGTTGACCATACGGTGCTCGGGCTCTGGGTCATCGACGATACCCACGCGTGCGTCGAGGAAGATATTGGAACAAGGAGTAAGAGTTGTTTTCTGAATTCGGGCATGGATCTGGTTGATTGACCTTGGTGGTCCTCAACGGATGAGTCCATGGCTCTTTTATATGGATCCGTTGGTTGACCTTGCTGATCTTCAACAGTGATTCCATTTTGATATGTGAATATATTGCCACTTACTATGAGCTAGGAACTATCGAAAAGGCCCCCTGAGTGGACAGGTGGCGAGCATTCTGGTTTCCAATGATGCCATAGGTACACCGATGAAGGAATGATTGGAATTAAGGATTCAACCAGAGATTTTGAGGATTTTGATCAGTGACTCTATGATTTCATTAAATGATTATTTTAAAGACAACTGATTCTGTGAAAAAAGGCAATTACGTATTGGGTGTGTAAGTGGTGTGACTAATTTTAAGTTTGCATGAATACCCGGCTAGGGGGCCTGGGAACTCTTTTCCCTGGTACCCAGACAAAACCTAACCAAATTCTTAATTAGATCCCATCACTACAGTGGTTGGGCGGTTGGCTAACCCATGGGTCTGGATGGGGTTAGGCTGGACTGATGGATCCCTAAATTGAGACTCAATTCTGTTATGGTACGATAGATGAAGTAAATCCCGGACAAAAATTGTTCCATGGAAAAGAACCAACGGCTGTGCCTCTCAATGAGGAAAAAAGCGTTGGTCTCTATGATCCAGGTGCAATCTTTCCCCTAATCTGACTATAGGACTTACAGGTTCGGTCAGATTAGTTCAGTTAGTTAAGGCTTTTGACTACGTTAGAGAAAAATTTATCCTAGAGGAATCGCCCATGTTTTCCGAGCAAGGGAAGTTTTTCCGGGTTCGATTTTGGAAGAACCCATGGATTAGTCTCTTGTTCGGATATCCGTGGGCGAGGCCCCGAGTGAGGGACCCTACCCCGCACAAGAAGTGCTACTTCCGCTGCTAGCACCCTTGAATTCATTGCGCAGTGGGGACAAGGATCTCACAGGTGGCAAGAGCTATGAGAGCTGAAGGGATCCTGAAGAAGCAATCAAGGAAAGACTCCAAGAAGAAGAAGAAGAAGGAAAAAAGGAAGAAGAAAGAGGAAGAAACCTCATAATCGGATTCCAAAGAAGACACCTTAGAGTCAGAGTTTAGTCAGGAGTCGAATGTCGAAGAGCAAAAGCCCTGGAAAAAGAAATGTAGGAAGCAGGTAGTAAAATGTTTAGGAAGAACTAAAGGCTGCCCTAGCCAAGATTATTGGAGGACACATAGGATCCAAACTCAGACTATACATCTGGTGCACACACATGAAACAGGAGTGCCAATTAAGAAACACTCAGCAAGTATGCACTATCTGTGGGAGGAACAATCACACTGTAGAGACGTACTACTATAATACTTAGAACAAAAGTCTGAGGGTGATGGAAAGGCAACAAGCTCGAGCTATCCTTAACCAGGTCACCAATAAGACCTCAAGTCAAGAGACCTTATGGAAGAGGAGGTGACAAATTTGGACCAAGGGGAGCATGCTTTCACTGCAATGGTCTAGGACATAGACAAAATGATTGCACCATCTTTGAATGCCATCAGCAAGAACTACAAGAGGCAAGCCACAAAGGGAGGCAAACCCGGTAGGAGCTAATGCTACTGTGAACACGATAAAAGTAGAACATGGAGCAAGAAAAGAATAAGAGAAACCACCACAGGTGATGGATGTGACAAGATCACAAGGACTTGTCAAGACACTGAGACAAGCAAGAATGTCGAGAGCCAAAACATAAAAAGAAGCTAGAATAATGAGCAGGGCATCAAAGGGTCTAAGAAAAAATCACCAAGTTAGTGCAGAGCGCACAAGATATGGTGAGGAAAATGCAGGAAATCTCACCCCTGGGAGAGAATCTTGAGAAAAATCTAGGCAGGAAAAAACTGTTCAAGAAAATAGAGGACATTGACACAGGAAAGAAGCCGATGTCAAACTACCAACTGGAGCCAATTATAGCCTAGAGCAGCAAAAGTCCATCGAGAGAAGAAAAGGAAGGAAATCTGGAAGAAATCCAGACCGAAAAACTGACAAGAGGTGTAATACCCCCACCCCCTCCGGCGGAAGCGGCGTCAGTCTCTCGCACAGGGTAGGGATCCACACTCGGGGCCTCGCCCACGGATATCCGGACAAGAGACTAGCCCGGTGGTTCCTCCGAAACCAAACCTAAAAAAACTTCCCTTTCTCGAAAGGCACGGGCGATTCCACCCGAAAAATCATCTAACGGGAGAATTGATCTAACGAGTCAAAGTCTTAACTAACTAAACTGATCCGACCAAACCCGAAAGTCACATGGTCAAATCAAGGAAGAGACTTGCACTTGGTCCATAGAATCACTGCTTTTTTTCTCCTTTAGCGAGGCACAGCCGCGTTGATTTCCTCCCACACAGAACAAGGGTCTTCTTAGGACTTAATCTAACTAACGTAACTTAATCGTAACTATTTGTATCGCAGGAATCCCCCGATCCTAGGCCACTAATTCCCTCCCACAGAACAAGGGTCTTCTTAGGACTTAATCCATCTAACGTAACTTAATCGTAACTATTTGTATCACAGGAATCCCCCGATCCAGCCTAACCCCAACCGGCCCATGGGTTAGCCAACCGCCCAACCACTGTATTGGTGGGATTCCTTTATAAAAATTTGGTTATGTTTTGCTCGGGTACCGAGGAAAAAAGTTCCCAGGTCCCCTAGCCAGTGCTTCAACCAAAATTCAAGGTAGTCATACCACTTACACACCCTATATGAAATTGCCATTTTAACATATTCGGTTGTCTTTAAAACAATCTTTCAATGAAATCATAGTATTACTGATCATAATCCTCCAAAATATTGAGTCCATTGATTTACAAAATATATCATCTGGAATCTCCGTTTGAAGACCAACTCGTCAACCAGCTTGTCAACCAAATGAGATCCAATATTAAAGTTCAGTTCACAAAAGTAATTCCTTTCAGTTCATCCGTATCTCCCTCGACGTACGCATGGGTGTCCTAGCAGCTGCGAGCCCATGCAGCATCACCTGGTCAGAACCCTCTAGGATCCTACTTAGATGTCCTAGCACTTCACTCGGGATCGTTTCGTCTCGTTCCTCGCCCATTGTACCGAAAGCGCACCATTTTAACCATACCGAGGCTAGTCAAGATGTCGGCAGGCTTTGTCGTGAGAGAGCGACGTCCCTCGACGACTCCCCGGCAGTTGTGCAACGAGCCTCTCCTTAGTTAAACACATACCAAATGCTTCCTCCACCAGCATTCTGGTGTAAAACAGTCCTTTAAAAGAAAACAGAGGTTCTATGCAAGTAGAATTCCCAGTTCGAGATTGGTTCCACAAAACCCTTTTTCCTTAATCCACATTTTCTTAATGAGAATCATTGATCTCTCATCAGGGTAATCTACTCATCATTTCACGAAATTTCCAACTAGATTCTTGGTGATTTCGGTTAAGAGAAAACTATGCTAATTCAATGGTAGTCTATTCTTTGTGTCAAGAATTGGAATTGGTCTCACGAGGTTTTTGCTTGATTCAGATTCAAGAGATGGGCAAGTAGTTTACTGGCCTCCCCTCTCGCAGTCGTGGTCTAACCAAAATTATTCGGTTTACTTCTAGCTTTGATTCCTAAGGATTTTCTTCAGATAAAAATCTATTGAACTTCTAACCATAAGGAAAATTCCAACTTTATGAATTTCATTCCTTCCTAAACCATAATAGATAAAGAAATGGTTCTATATGACAATATCGGGTTTTTAAAAAAATACTCTTCTTCCATTAATCTAATTTTGGGTAAATATCAATTTGGTGATTTATCCATCTAAAATATCTAAGAATATTCTTTCTACCAATTTAATTATCAACCCTAAGTTTCTAGGTGGAATTATGGTGAAAATTCCTCTTTTCTCACCAAAATTTAATTTAAACCTTTCTCTACTTAAAATACCATAAAAATTCTTCTTTTAATTAAATACAATTATCCATTTTTTAAATATGCTTAAAATTCCTCTTTTTGCATTTAAATGATTGAATTCCAAATGTCATGGGAATTCCTCTTTTATCATTTAAAAATTCTTATATATAAAATAAATTTATCCAAAATTTCTCCTTTTTAAATTAAATAAAAATATCTATTATTTTAAATATGCCAAAAATTCCTCTTTTACCATTAATTACTTGAATCTCAATTATCATGGGAACTCCTCTTTTTGCATAAAAATAAATTTACCAAAAATTTCTCTTTTCTTTTAATTAAATATTTATGCATAAATACTAAAAATTTATTTTCCATGAATATGATGAAAATCATATACATAAGAAAGCATTCTAAATAAGCATAAAGATTAACTTTTTCTTGATTACACATTAAGATTCTTAGGGAAAGCTTGATTTGAATTAAAAACAACCATTTAGAAAACTTCTCAAGCTTGAGAGGGGTTGAGAAAGGGCGAGCGGTGCGACGGATTCCCTTAACCTTAAAGGGGGAAGCCGGGGGATTGGCTTCTTGTAGTGACTAGTATTCTGCAAGGAAGAGAAGTCATTTGAAAAAATTAACCAAAAAAAAAAACATAAAATTTATTCTTACCTCAAGGATTAGCTTGTTTCTTTTTCTAGAAGTGAAGCCCCCAACCAATCAATTGGTTTAGCAAGTGGAGAAGAGAGCTCCAAGAGTTGTTGAAGAGAGAGAGAGAGAGAGAAGCTCCAAGCTCCCCAAAAGTAGAGGAATTTTAAGGAATAATAGAAAATATGATTATTTTAATGTAATACTGACATGGTATAGCTCACAGATGAGAATACAAAAGAATGAGGGTCTATTTATAGGTGAGGAAGGTGACTAACTGAGTCTAACTGGGTTCTAAAATTTTCCAGCTTCAGTTTGACTCAATTTGGACCAGATTTGGATCAGTTTAGGTCCCCTTTTGATCTAGTTTGATCCAAGAGAGAGGAAAGATAAAAATATCACTTTTTTTTAATTAAAAACCCTTCCACACATGTGAAGGAGGCACCTACCTCAAAGGTCCCCCTCTCCTTACCAAGGTGTCAAAAATTCATCATTTTTCTAAAATATCTCATTTTTTGTAATATCTCTTAATTTTTAACTAATAAACCTTGTACTCAGTCAACTCTTCATATTATGTGAGCATTTACTCATTTTTGGGTATTTTCTTTTATTTTTTGGATTTATCTCATCCCAACACTTGGATTAATCCTATTGGCCCCATAGGAATTCTTCTCTCTAGGCAAAAACAAGGAAAAATAATATTTTCTTGCATTCAAAAATAGGAAATGATTACAGGGAATTGAGGTAAAAGCTTATTTATTATTCAAGCTGCTAAGGAGGAATCTTACAAGAGGAAGTCAGAAATAGGAAAGGGATGCAAAAGATAAATAAGGAAGGATGTACAAAAACCAAGGCATGCTACAACTGATAGCAGCAAAGAATTCGACCTATGGGAGGACCTCAGCAAGATGAAATTGAACATCACCCTGGATCAAGTGTTGAATCTAGTTCCTAATTACAGGCAAAAGTTGCTTCAAGCCATAGTTCCAAATGAGAATCTGGTGTAGATGACCTTGTAGGAACTGGAAAACCCATAAGTTGAATGTAGGAATGTGGAAACAATCCAAGACTGTGATACGTCCGTTCTGGCAGTGACCATCAAGATCAAAGGAGACACAGTGATGACAAGGGTCATTCTGGATGGAGGGTTAGGGGTAAATATAATATAATATAGTCTGGCAAAAAAACTTAGAATTACTAGCATGCAGCCAACTCTATTCCAGATCTGGCTGGCCAAAGAAGGGTCTGACCTGTTGGGATAATCAGAGGAGAATAAATATAAGTGTGGTAGGATGCATGTTCACTACCGTGTTCATAGTTCTCAAGATGACTTAGATAGCAAGTGCACCCATGCTCCTAGGAAAACCGTGGCTCAGGAGTGGAATGATAAAGCACAACTGGGACACGGACAAGATCACAATTAGGAGAGGCAAAAAGAAAGTCTGCATTTCAATTGTGCAAGAAAAGACAGACTAAACTTGGCAAGCCGACCAATACACTCAGAGGGCATAAACTACGTAGAAGGGGTAGAAGATGACAAAGAAGGGCAGATCATGAAGGAGAATCTAGAGTTGCTATCGCTATTTGAGGTGGACATAGAGAGGATTGTACAAAGGTACAATCTAGAAGTCCTGGCGGCCCATCCTGAAGTGCTGATGATAAATGAAGAAAGTGCACAGGAAGAGGGGGAGAACACACAAGATAGTGTGATAGAGTTGCAGGCCAAGCAAGAATGAGCAATGTTGGCCCTCAAGCAACAGGAAGACCAACTCAAGAAGCGGAACATCAGAGTCCAAGAAGACAAACTGGAAGAAGTAAACCTGAGGAAATTGACAAACTGTTGAGAGTTGGGTTCATCTATCCACTGGATAGGGCAAAATGGCTTTCACCAATAGTCATTGTCCCAAAGAAAAATGGGAACCGCAAGCTAAATGCCTCCACCATATTGGATCCATTCCCGCTACCATTCATAGATTCCTTGCTGGATGCGTTAGTTGGGCATGAGATATACTCCTTTCTGGATGGGTTCAATGGATACAACCAGGTAGATATGGCCTTGGAAGGTAAAGAGAAAATAGACTGTAACAAAATGGGAGACATTTGCCTCCAATATGATGACATTCGGGTTGAAAATGCTCCTATTAGATTCCAAAGGATGGTTCAGGAAATATTCTATGAATATTTGACCACCTTCATGAGGGTGTTTGTGGATGAACTTAGTGTGTTTGGAAAGAAACAAGAACACATAATACACCTCACAATGTGTCTGGAGAAGTGCAGGAAGGCTAGACTGAGCCTAAATCCAGCCAAGTGTGCCTTTGTGGTAACAAGTGGATCCCTCTTAGGGCATATAGTGTCTGCAAAAGGGCTAGCTGTGGATCTGGCCAAGGTCGTGATCATTGTGAAGCTGCGGCTACCCAAGAACGCCAAAGAACTTGTAATATTCTTAGGGTTAATCAAGTGGCATAGCAGATTCATGAGGTTCTTTTGCTACTGGTAAACGTGGAAGTGCCCCTGTACAGTCTGACAATGAAAGATGCAGAATATGTCTGGTCTAGATCATGTCAAGAGGCATTCCAAAACCTCAAGAGAATATTGTCTGTAGGACCCATTCTCCAACAGCCAAACTATGACTTGGTAATTCATGTGTTTGTTGATGTCTCTGATGTTGCCATTGGTAGTTCTCTGATGCAGAGAGCTAGCACAGACCAACTTACTATGCAAGTAAGAGGTTGTCTAGACCAAAGAAGAACTACTCTACAAAAAAAAAAGGGAGTCACTTGGAATGATCTACTCCATTAAGAAGTTTAGACACTACCTGTTGGGAAAAATTTTTGAATTTCATGTTGCTCATAAAGCTCTCCTATACCTAATAAACAAACCACAGCTTGCAGGAAAATTGGCCAGATGGATGCTCTTGTTATAGGAGTTTGAGTTCAACATAAGGCACACCCTTAGGAACAAGCATGCATCAGACTTCATGTCAAGACTAGAAACAGAAGAAGAGCTAGAGGGGTGGAAGATGATTTCCCAAATGCACAATTCTTCCTCACAGAAGAAGGAGAGAAACCTAGTTGGTACGACGAAATGTTGCAATTCATGTCTAACTTGTCATTTTTGGAGTAAATGTCTAGAGATCAAAGAAAGAAGATAACTCTCCAGAGCAAGTCATTCATGGTGGTAGCTGGTGGGCAGCTCTATAAGATGGGCATTGATCACATATTGAGAAGATGCATCCTTGAATATGAGCAGCAGACTGTGCTCGCAGAAGCACACTAAGGTATAATTAGTGGGCATTTTTCCAAAGAAGTCACGGGATAGAAGGTGTTAGAGGCAGGTCTGTGTAGTGGCTGATTGCATTAAAAGACATGCATAGGTTTGCAAAGGAATGCGATATGTGCCAGAGCTTGGGGCAATCGAACGATGCAAATAAAATGCTGCACACCCTAGTGTTGCCCCTAGAGCTGTTCTAGAAATGGGGTCTGGATTTTGTGGGTCCATTTAAGCCACCAGCTCAAAGAACAAGAAATAAATACATCCTCTAGTGTCCACGGATTACTGCACCAAATGGGTAGAGGCCAAGGCCCTGAAGGACTGTAAGGCATCATTAATAGCAAAGTTTCTCTATGAAGCCATAATGACAAGATTTGGATGCCCAATTGAGATAGTCAGTGACTAAGGGACCCATTTCCTTAATGAAGTGATCAGGAAACTAATAGAGTAGCACATTATAATACATAAAAGTCAATAATCTACTATCCACAAGAAAATGGGCAAGAAAAATCCTGAAGGGAATAATGATCAAGATAGTGAATGAGAATGGGCAAGCAAAATGCACAAATAAAATCCTAAAGGGAATACTAATCAAGATAGTAAATGAGAATAGGACCGATTGGGACGACACAAAGCTACACTTAACGTTATGGGAATTCCGGACAACATATAACAATTCAACATGACTTCATTAGGAATTTTTTGGACCCAAAAAGGGCCTCCTAAGGATCCCTAATTTTAAGGGATTAGAGCTTAAAAAGCTGGGCTGCTTAAGGGAGAAAAAGGCTATGATGACCCCTATTTTTTGCCTTGCCACATCAGCCATACCCCCCTAGTTTCACTTTTTAAAGGGAATATTCTCATACTCTCTCTCTTACTTTTTGACTTTTCTCATATTTTCTCTCTTACTTTTTGAATTTTTTATCTTCACTCTCTACAAATTGAATCTCTCTTGTCAGTTTGAAATCTCCTTTCTCATTAACTCCCACCATATCTCCCTCCCACATCAGCAAAACATTCTCGTATTTAGATGGGCCCCAAAAAGTTTAAAAAAATATTTTTTTATTTTTTTACATTTTGAGGTGGAAAAAACACCACCCAACCAATATGTATGATGAAAATAATTTTTTCCTTCCAAAAAGCTTGAAGTAAGAGTTGTTTTCTGAAACCGGGCATGGATCTGGTTGATTGACATTGTTGGTCCTCAACGGATGAGTCCATGGCTCTTTTATATGGATCTGTTGGTTAATCTTACTGATCTTCAATGGAGATTCCATCTTGATTTTTATAAGTGAACATATTGTCGGGTACTATGAGCTAGGAACTATCGAAAAGGCCCCTGAGAGACAGGTGGTGAGCGTTCTGGTTGCCAATGATGCCATAGGTACACCGATGTGAAGGAATGATTGGAAATTAGGATTCAACCGGATATTTTGGAGGATTATGATCAGTGACACTATGGTTTCATTAAATAATTGTTTTAAAGATAGCTGAATCTATGAAAAAGGCAATTTCATATTGGGTGTGTAAGTGGTATGACTGGCGTTAAATTTGCATAAATATCCGGCTAGGGGGCCTGGGAACTCTTTTCCCTGGTACCTGGGACAAACTTACTCTTTCTACATAGGACACTTGTCCTTATCAAGAACAACATTGCTATGCAAAAATGCCCTTCAAAAACTTTAATGTTGAGTTCAATTTGATTCCCTAACTTTTAGCCATGCTAATCACCTCAGTAAACACTTAATCACTATCATTAACAATCAATCAACAATAGTCAGCAAAAATTAAGCCTAGCAATCATCAATCAGGGTTGTTTTAGTTTTAGGAAACCATCATTTTTACTTTAAATCAGTCTCAAAACCTTGCATTGCACATATCGCATTTGTACTGCCAAATCTTGTAAGAGGCATAGACAGAGCTAAGAGGAGGAGTACTCTAGTAAGACCACCTCCAAATTGTAACAAACACAATAACTCATGTTGAGAAGTTCACTAGGGAAGGAATTCACACTTGGGCCACACAAATGAAATACCTCTTAATACAAAAAGCTATGGTGGAAGATGGTTAAGGAAGATGTACCTAATAATAAAATTGATGAGTGGGTAGAGAAAGATGAGCAAGCATTGTCACTCATTAGGTTACATTTGGGGGCCTAATCTCACTCACCACATTGATCACAAGGATAATGCCAAAGATCCATGGGAAGAGTTAAACTCAGTTTTGTAGCTAAAGCAAAACATCAAGAAATTCATCTCAAAATTTAATTCTATTATGGGTTGGAAATGAATTTCACCGAGTCACTCTAGCACAATTTGTTAGCAAGATGAAAAGAATAATTGTTGAGAAATATGGTGTGAGAGCACAAGGAAGAGATAGGGAGTGAGTTGAGTAAACCAAGCAAGAGCAAAGCATAGCATGCAGCCACATGATCAAAGAGATTTATCCCACATTGATGTACAAGCCCAAGGGTGTACCTCCTCATATAAAAGGGGACCATTTCAAGCAATGAAATTATATCACTTGCACACATCTCAAGCCTCTTTATGAGTACAAGTCTTAATCTTGTAACCTAATTGTGCTTGAGTCTATTATACATACTTAATCTAATTGAGTATATTACACATGCTTGAGTCTTAATCTTGTAACCTAATTGTACTTGAGTCTATTACACATACTTGAGTCTTAATCTTGTAACCTAATTATACTTGAGTCTATTACACATACTCATCATCATGAGTGTACTTAGGCACCATCCACCCTAGATTAGGCTAATCATATCATTAGTAGGTCATTAGATAAACCCTAATCTCCATATTTGTGTGTAAGAGATATCATGGATATTAACATCGTATCAGAGCCATCCCTCTCCCCGTGGCTTCTCATTAGTTAATCTTTGCACAATTAGTACTAATCTCATCATTAAGTTTCACTAATCTCAATATTATCCTTAAGAATCTCTAGTGGAAGAAATTTGGAGTAGGTGAATCTCCCTAACCAAGAAGCGATTACTCAAATCCTTTTAGGGGCATATTGTCTACCTTAGATGACCCTACAAGTCCAAGCAATCAGCCAAAAATCCACCCTACATCTTGAAATCGCCTATACAACTGTCGCCTTTGTTTCGCTTCATTCGACGCCGCGAAGCAAAATTGGCACAAGCCCTTCTTGGGGGCTAGTTACCACTTGGTACAAGCTCTCCACAGTACAATTCTTAGACCATTTAGTGCACACATTACAATGCTGGAGTGCAAAAACCAGTCAGGATTCCAGGGTAAATTTCCCAATTTTCAGGCAATTTGAGCTAGATTTTTGGGCTTAAACCTTTTCAATCCATCAAGGGTAAGGAAGCTATATTGAAAGCCCCTTTAATGCTTGCATCTACAACCTCAATTTTAGCCTCCACATTCTGTTATCTCTAATCACCTTGATAAAGCACTAATCACCACATTCTGTTATCTCTAATCACCTTGATAAAGCACTAATCACCACCAAAAGCCATGCCTCTCAGACTAACTCCAAGGTTAAGCAAGAATGCAAAGCAATGGGTTTCACCTCGACTTATGTACCAACACCATGCTTAGAGAAGCCAAAGGAGCTTATGGTGGATGCCAAGCAACAAGAGGCAATACCTTTCCTCTATGCAATGGTATTACCCATGTCTCTTTCCATCAACAAGAAAGGACCACCCATGGTGCCAAATTCCAAAGAGTGTCGTACACACACTTCCGTAGCACCGCCAAGTAACCCCAAGGCTCAAAAATATCACCACAATCCCACATGCCTATGTGTGTGCCATGCCACAACCCCAACTCGCAAGCTACAAAAAGACAAAGCTCAATCAAGCATGCCAACAAAGCTGACCACATTGGCAGCCAAGCTTTCATCATGGATGAGCAAGCGATTTTCTACTTAGTGAGGCCACACGATAAGCTGAAACCGTAAAACTCCATTATACATATGTAAGGTTTCCTATTGATTGTACATATACATATACTCGAGAATGATACAAAATTTGAAACCCAAGACAAAACCAAAAACAACCAAAAAGTAAAAACATGTACATGCACCTATGAGCACATAGCACATATGCACACTCACACACGTTGTCGTGCCACAGCACGTCTATGGTGTGAAACCATGCATGTGAGGCCATTAAATGCAAATCCAGATGCATGGGATTAAGTGCCTGTGTACATATGGGATGTATGGCGTGTGGAGGGTTTTGCTTTTGAGGGCGTCGCCAGGTGTACAGGTGAAATGGTTTGGTGTTGAGCTTGTTACAAGCCTGTCCGGTGAGAGGTCAGCTGGGGATGGTTTCAGCTGCTCCGTCGTCTGAATTTGTGGGCGCGTCCAAATACAATGGGCACTCGTGAGTCAGTATTTGAAGGCATGAGGCATGGGCAATTAAAGATGATGAGGCCAATATGCCTTGACATGGTGTGAAAAGAAGCATATTGGGGTGGCCATCTTAGGCAAAATAATATATATATATATATATATATATATATATATATATAATTAAGTGGCAAGAAGGACGTGGAGGTTTTGGAGGTGGCCAGCACGTGAAGGGGAAGTTCGAGAAGCTGGCGAGCTGGCGCAGAAGAGGCGGTCGCTGAGCACGTGAAAGAAGCCGTGTGTGTGACGGGAAGAGAGGAGCAGCGCAGCTGCAGATATACAGAGAAGAATCGCCTTGTGGGGATATACACAGAGAAGACGCCGCCTCGTAGCCAGGCGCAGCTGAGGGCGCCAGTTGTGAGAGGATGGCCGCTTGGTGATTCTCGGGAGCAGAGGAGTGTGTAGCCACAGGTGCGGGTGATAGAGCGGGAGCTCTCTGGCACAGCAGAAAGGAAGAGCCAAGGGAAATTCTGCAGACGGGAAAGTGAAAAGGCGGGGGCTTCTAAAACGACAGTGAAGAGCAGCGCAGCTGCAGATAGGCAGGAAGGGCTGCTTGGGTCGACTTGGTGACGGGCTGCAACTGGATATGGAAGGCAGCCGTGTGAAGAAGGAGGGGCTCTGATTGATTGGCGTAGGCCTCCCTTGTGAAGAGGAACGAGTGGAAAAGAGAAGGTGAACCACCTTGTGAACGTGGCGCGGCTGGACATGCCTTCATGCGGCTGCAGCTTGGAATCGCCCCAACATTGTGAAGCTGTTACTTGATGCAGGAGCCATTAAGAATGCTGTTGATGAAAGAGGGAGGACACCTTTGCATGAGGCTGCGACAGTTGGGCATTCTAGGTGCTTGTGAGGCTGGTTCAAGGTGGGGCCGATTTCAATAGACAGTGCCAGGACGGCTGCACACCTCTACACATTGCTGCAGCTGCAGGTTTTGAAGAAATTGTACAGTTTCTTCTCAAAGAAGGTGCCGACATCAATGTCAGAAACCATGAAAAGAAGACACCCCATGATGTGGCACGTGAGAATGGGCACTCTGAGCTGCTGGATTCCATGCACCTACAGCATATGCTACAGAAAGCAGCGCGAAAAAATGACTTGAAAACAGTCCACGACTGTTTACTGTTAAGGGCTGTCCCGGGTTGATGTGGAAGTGCTGAGGGAATGCAAAGTGAATGCATAAGCCTTGAAGGCTCAGTATTGTGAATATGATGTGATGGTTCATAAAGCTGAGGTCCTATGTTTATGACATGTTATGATGATGTCAGCCTTGTCTTTGATATGAACTATGGTGCCAATGCTGGCCGTGAATCTTGGATGTATATACCTATGAGATGTTTTTTTGGGGTTTGATGTGTTGAGTTTTATGAATCAAGCTATGTTAATGCCAGTTTTTGGCTTGGATCATGAGGCTTTCGTTTGCTTTGACTACCCATGTATGGTTGAGTCTTAAATTTATGATGGTTCTAGCTTTTGCTGGTGATGCCCCTTGAAGTTCAACCACTTACTCTCACAGCCAGAAGCCTCGTGCTTTCCCAGCGACACCGCCCACGTCACGACAACGTGTACCCACACACACTTACACTCAAATATCTCCCCCCCAAAAAAAACTACACACACTCATGCACATGTGCACACACACCAGCTGTTATTTTCCTCCATGACTTGCTCCATCAAATAAATATGCTTTTATTCCTTCATTTTACATTGTAGAGGGTTGCGTATACTATGGATGGTGTCCAAGCTGTGTGCAAGACTCTGGCCACCTTGTGGACTGTCTTATTTGCTATTGGCAAGCAGCCACCATGGCCTGGCGGATTGGGTGGCCAAGGCCAACAAGGCTGGTTGACAAATAGCCCATGCCCCTAGGCCTAGCCACCTTGCTATCCGAGCCACCCTAAGGTTGGCCGAGAGCATAGTCCCTTTTCTTGGGCCTCCTGGCCCTCTCTCTAGAGTGACCTCAAAGACCTCTCTATGTAAGAGAAAGGAGCCTTCACTCCCTTTCTGGGGTAGCCCAAAGGGCTGCCTCTTTTTCTACATGCAACGTACATGCTCCTAGAAATGTCGGGCATCTGGTTACCATCCAAACACTAAGGTCATTTGACATCATTCTAGAAGAAGACTCACAATACAGACTAGCACTCCTTCATATGCAAGACAATGCACACCTGACCTCGAATGCGTAGAGTGAAACCATGGCTAACTCGTCCCAAACTAGGCTCACATGGGGCCAGTTTCCACCCCAGGTCCTGCACCTTCTTGTTCAGATATGTCTACGTGGCATCCAAGTGCAGGATACACGTGACATCCCCTTCTCCTTAACTTGACGGATACTCAAATCCTCCCCCAAAAAGAAAAAAAATCCCTCCTTAGACCCTTTTAATTTTTCTCCCTCTTAGACCCTTTAAAATTCTTTTCCTAAATTTTTGAAATGCCCCCTCCCTAGGAGAAAATGTACACGTGTACATAAGTACACACAAACTTGAGACCAAAAAAAGACTTTGAAAAAAAGCATCACGCTATCGCGTAAGCTCACGTGTGCTACGCCATCACGTAGACTCACATTGCCATGTCATCACGTAGGCTCACAGTACCACATCATGACCCCCCCAAAAAAAGTACCATATCCCAAAGGCTCATGTTTACCACGTCATCCAAATAAAAAACTTCAAAAAAAAAGTGACATCATCACATAGGCTCATGTTGCCATGTCATCACTCCCAAAAAAAGTATCACATCAACATATGTGCCACACCGTCACCCAAAAAAACTTAAAAATAAAAAATCATATATACACACATTTTTTACTTCTTATTTTTTTCTTTAATAATAATAATCTGAGACAGGGAGCGAGAGAAAAGAAGTAGAGAGAAAGAGAAACAAGGCAGGAGAGGACGCATTAAAATCTCTCTTGAGACCAGAACCGAGAAGAGAGAACCTAACTTGGGAGAAGAGTCGACAATGCAACCAAAGTCGATAAAAGTCTAAGAATCAATCGGGCTCTACATCTCCCTCCAAGGCTCCAAGGTGTAAAGCACGCCCACTACCATACTAACCAAACGAGGTAGAGATGCCCAGATCACTGCAAAGTCTCATCCCACAATCTTGAAATTATCCAACAAGCGACCCCTCGCTCACAATTTACCAATGTACATACCATATTTGGTGTCCTAAATTCTTCCATACTGGGTGTCATAAATTCTTTCATTCTTATGAATAATCCAACCTGGGTGTCATAAATTCTGTCATACTGGGTGTCATAAATTCTTTCATTCTTATGAATAATCCAACCTCATTCACCCCCACTTATCAGCCAATCTCGTTACACATCAACAATCAATTCCCTATCTAAAACCATGTGTAAGAGTTTAAAAAGCAGAATGAGAAGTGTCTAAGAAAGTAGCGTGTTGGAGTTTTCATCAAAAGACGCTTCTACACAAGCCCATTTTTTGGCCAATGCCTATGCATGCCACCTACAATATATCCCTCCACATCATCGACAACCCTCCGAGCGACCATGCTGAGAGAAAGCTTGGCCCATGGTATGAACCATCACCTAGACCTTCCTCAAATCAACAAAAACCCTACGTGACATCATCTTCAACCACATCACCCAGTGATCCACACTACCTCTATTCCAAATGCTCGCCTACACCAAATCCATCAAGCCCCAGCAACCTCCTAGCTTTATTGCAGCTATGAGCATAGCCATGTGTAAAGTCTACTGGTATGACTCAAACATAATGATATTGACACCCCGAGAAAAGAAACATCAAGTAAATTTTTAACAAAGCAACAATAGCAGAAACCCTTCATGCCCTCGTCTTCAATCGCGTCACCCAGTGATCCACATTGGTCTATCCTAAATGCTCACCAACACCAAATCCATAAAGCCCTATCAACCTCCTAGTTGCATTGCAACCATGGACATAGTCATACACAAAGTCTGCTCATATGCCTCAAACAATCTAATGATATTGATTCCCAAGAAAAGACATGTCGAGTAAATATCAAAGAAAGCAGTTCAGTTTGAGAAGTCTTCGTGTTAGAGAAGTGCACACACGAACAGAGCTTCCACCCATTACCCATGCACATCACCTATATATTTCACCACGAGTATCACAATTTTTTCACTTCATGGCACGCACTAACACATGCACCTACAACTAACCTCATCAACACCAACCCTCCAAGTACATCTCTAGATGGAGAGACCATGGCGAACGTAAGCCTGGACCATGGTATGACCCATCGCCTTGAGAAACCTCGACCTTGCAAATACCATGAGCTTCCACACGTCATCTCTACTTTCAATCCAATTTACCACGACCACATCCTCACCCTGGCCAACGTATTCATAAAGAAGCCTTATCTCTATGTATCACACTATGCGATCAAGACCTAATTTCATGTCGCATCATAAGATCCGACCACCATCTATCCATGCAAATCATCCCATGGTGGTCTTGATGCTTATTCCGCCAATCTCATAAGGTGCAAACTCCTTCCACCCACTATCTAACATTGAGAAGTCTATAACCATGGAAGGCTTGGCATGAAAAAACCTCTACAACACCTATCACTTTCTGTACCGCCTCAACGAGATGTCTTCCATCAAGGTTGCCCAAAGCTTTCCACCAATTTTCCCTGCATCCATTGTGTGTCCATTCCAAACTATACCACTTACTCTCTCTCAACCCCCAACTTCATGGTTTATCTTGAATCATCCACACTTTCCACCACCTCAACAACAATTTCACCACCAACTTAAGTGACAAAAGGACAAGGCCACCATTGGAAAGGGAGGTTATGTTAATCAAGAGAGTAGATTAACATGAGTTAACCTATACGACCTAACATAAGATACTTTGATATCTTACCCATTTGAGCAAACACCTAACTTTTGTAAGACGTCGCTAGAACATATAATTGAGCGGTCTTATCCTATGCTTATTATCAAATACGAAAAGTCTATGGACTTAGCGCACACAGTTGCTTAAAACTAGTAATAGAGATCGAACTATTTTTAAGTTTGGCATGCCTTGTGTAAAACTAGTTATTTGTGTGTAAATCATTTTTTACAATAAGCAATACCCAATCATTCCCTTGCTATAATTTACTTGTGAGCTCTCCTCTTCCCTCTTCTTGCTTGCTTGTATGCTATTGAATCTTGCTTGTTTGATGGATGCATGCTAGATAGATTTCATTGTAGGTTGTTTTCTTACATTATCTTCCCCTTCATTCCCACCTTTTGTGAGAGAAAACCACTGCGAATACAGATCTCTTTTTACCTCCATCAAGGCATAGGGTTCTCCCTTCACCCCATTGACAAAGAAACATTTCCATGTGACAACAGACAATGGACGAGCTAACGCAACCACATAGGAAAGTTGCAATTACAACTGGCAAAAGACCTAAAGACACATGCTTCGGCGGCTAAGGTAAGCTTTTGACTTGTACAGAGGTTATTTAAAAGCTCCTGGACAATAGGTAAAGAAAAATTACTTTGGAACTTAACCACTTAGATAGAGAAGGGCCTTACAAGTTGAAGCGTTGAATCTTACATTTTTAGGTTTCTTATGGAATTTCCTCACTCCTTCAAGATAAGAAGGCCTCCAGTCACAACTAAGTTTAAAATTTTGATACTCTCTAGGAATTCACTTTGGAAATGAGAAACTAGAATAAGTATGAGAAAAAATTTATTTCTCGCAATATATGCACTGCAAATAAAAATTCTTGCAAGTAATGGAGCATTTGGCTTGGGAAACTAAAATCACGGTAAAATTATTTAGATTCACTCTTGCCATGAAAACATATATTTTTGAGAAAGAATTTCTAGCGAGTCTCAAGGTAACATTAAAAGAACACAAGTACTCAGTGACATTAACAAACCATACACAATTTTACAAGATTATCACTAAAGTATTGGAGAATCTTCATGACCACTAAAGTGACGGAAAATTTGTATTCTACCTAATGAGTCCAGAAAACAATTGCACTTATTTTTACAACAAACAACCACAAACAAGGAAAAGACACCAAAAAGAAAAAGGAAATTTGATATAGTCACTACTAAAACAAAAAACTTCAAAACTTATAATTTGAATCAAGAAAAAGCAATCTATAAAAAGAGGGAGGGAGGGCCTCTTAGTAAGCCAAGCAATACCTTATGTTTTATAGCACCCTTGCATAAGTTGCTCACTAGGTTTCAAGCAAGTCTTATCTCTTCGGTGCACAATGTTCTAACTAAGTTCTTATTAAGAGGCAAGGAAAAAGTGAGAGAGAGATGAAGCAAATAAGAACAAAACTATAGTAAATATATAAAATGTGGCCTTCAAATATGCATATATGCATAGATGTGAAACATACATTCTTTCAAACACACTAGAATGATGAAATCAAAAGCCAAAAGAAAGAACCTCCTTGATGGCTCAACAACAGTGAGCCAGAACCATAAAAGCTACCAGTGGCTATGAATGATGCAATGCTGCCCACAGCTAACTCTCTTATGGCAATCTGTGGAGATGGATCACATGAGAGCCACATCTGTATATTCTTACATTGTCTACCTCCAGTGTTGTGGATCTGAAAAACCACTCTACCCCAAAACAAAAACAAAGCCAGACAATTGGGCTGGGGCTGCACACCGCCCCCCACCACACACACACACACACACACACACACACACACACTGTATGTTCAAACTCACCACCTCATATGAATGAGATAATTTGGCTACTACAGTTCACTGCCTAGTTTAGGACAGGTATTGGGATGGCTTTGAGAAAGACGTGATATAGGAGTTACACATGCATGTAATCATGAACTATGCATACAAAGCCTAATGGACATCAGCTGAAAACACTAGAGACGACCTTTGAAAAAATCTTTAAAGAGACTCAAATTTTTTGTTTTTTGAGGTTTTTTGACACATGCACTATAGCAATCCTAAGCAATATATCATCCATCTATCCTGTGATGCTTTCTCCGAGTGATTCCCTGCAAGCAGAAGGTTTTGGGTGTTAGTTTGAATCTTACAACCTAGAGAACAAGCTTAATTGATGCTTGATGCAATTTGCAAGTAAAAACTGTGATGTACATACATCTTTAAGAGAAAAGAACCGACAAATGTTTTAAGATGCTAATAAACAATGAGATATGCTTGAATTGTCATGTACATACATCAGCACCCACATGCAGTTCTCTTTATTAAAAATAAATGAGGTCTTAAATTTCTTTACATAAAAAATATCAGCTTTAAGTGCAATGAGAGAATCATTAAATGCTTCCATTCTGAAGCTCCAAAAAGCTTTGATTCTTTCTGGTCATGCGTTACAATAATTTGTTTTCCCCTTTTTTTTACAAAAGTCAAGGACACTAACCACCTGAAAATTTGCATTTTTTGAACACTGGTGCATGTGAGTTGTGTAAAAGTTGACTATTGTCACAAATAGAGGGACTCCCGGAATGACGATAATAGACCAGACCAACACTTCAAATACCAGACAGAGCATCACAATACAACGGAAGAACATAATACAATAACACCGCACTGAGCCAGAACAGCCGGCCCCCCGTAGGAACTTCTTTATTCACACAGAAGCTTTTACAAGATACCAAGGTGCGGGTGCATACAGCACCGGATTTTTCACAACACATCAGCACATCTCTTGCAAGATCTCAGTCTAGAGCCAAGATACAAACACAGCTCCAAAAGCCATCCGATAAACTGTCTCAAAACAGTCCCATAATCAGCTCATAATCAGCCCATAGACTGTCCATAAAACAGTCCGGTACGGAGCCCAAAACAGCCCCGAATTCCGTGCCAAATCAGCCCCAAAACTGAGCCATAAATCAGCCCCAAAATCTGCTCCATAATCAGGCCCAAATCTGCCCATGACAAGGCCATAAGAGAGAGAACTGCTTGCTGTACGGCCAATGCAAGAGGTCATTACCAAGAGCTGCTGTATGGCCAGCGCAAGAGAGGAGAGAGAAAATCTGCAGTCGGCCAACACAGAGAGAGAGAGAGAGAGAGAGAGAGACTCCAAGAGTCATGCGCATGGCAAAAAGAGAATCCCCCAGCTCCTTTTACTGAAGTCGACTAGCTAAATTTGAAGTGCTTTTCCCCTTTTTCCCAAAAATAACCAGGTTGGCCCAAAATAACTACTTTATGCTTTCCTTGGCTTGTACTCCAAGTTTTAGCCCAAAAATATCAACTTTTATGCTTTTCCTGACTTAATGCCCAAGTTTCATCTAGGCGCCTCCTTTTGTCCACATATCCATGCCCAAAATAATAATATATCCACATCTTTAATGATATGTGAACACACCGACTTATAAATATTATAAGTCACTTTGATGACTAAAATCCCATGCTGCTCATGCTGTATGGCCATCTTTCAGGCCAAACCATGCTAGTAAAATGCTCTAGCTTTCTTTTGTGGAAAATCCACGTTCACACCTTGGTTCCGCTCAGTGTGTGACACTAGTCAAGACTGGTGAAGGGACCAAATGGTGACAACTGCCTCACTATGTCCGAAATATAGAAATAACAACAGAAGACAACCACCTACTAAAATAGCAGTTAAAGTAGATTGTAAGAGCCTTGTATAACAAGTCTAACAAGGAAGAAGCTTGGTCTCAGCTTGTCTTAGTCAATCTTCATAGGGCGACACCTAAAGCAATGACTTGTTGGGTGGGCTTGCCAAAAGTCAACTTACTTTGTGGAAAGTTTGAAACCTCCACCGTTAGGTCAGAATAGTTGAAGGTATATGTCAAGCTTGGAATAGATACAAATACCTTCTAAAATGGCATCAAAGTGCTGGCATTCATCTCATTTTCAGCCTGCCTAGAGGATCATCAATTTGACATCAAGTGGGCTAGAGGCCTAGATAGAAAGGCCTCTATCAATGGTGTGATTTTGGGGACCCCAATTTAGTTTCTGGGATTAAGAGGGATAACTAGTTCAGGAGATTCTTTCTCGATGTGGTGGACAGACACATCATGAGCCACATTTGTGCTTGGAAGAATGGGAAGGAATTTTGTCTCCACTTTCAAGGATTAGATTGGCTGAAAAAGTGGCATTGGGGTAGGTTTTGGCTAATGAACATTCCCTAGTTTACAAGTCACAAATTTCCCATGTGGTTAGGTGTTAGAATTTATGCATCTCTGTGTAATTGGGTTGTACCATTTATCGGACATTTATTGTATTTTCTCCTTCATTTATGGGTCGTGGATAGTCGGCCTGTCCCTAGAGGCAGTCGGCCAATTCACTCATGCACTATATAAGGAGGCCTCCCATTTCTCACTTTTCTCATCCAATCCCTTGCACAGGTTCAACATTCTCTTGCTTGCCAATTGCCATTGTAAAGCTTCAAGCTAATATAAAAGGTGATCTTGTCCACAAGCTCTCTCTACTCTCTCTCCTCTTGTTTATGTTTCCGCCTGTGCATTCTCCAACATGGTATCACTCGCTTAGGTTCAGGCTGCTCCATCTTTTGCAAATCTGCCCGCCTTCTCATCTGTGCCTTGCGTTTTCTGCCCTAGCTCCTCCCGGATGCAGATCATTCCCAAACACTGGCTGTGTTTTCATAATCTGCTGCATTTTCTGGTCCAGCCAGCCCTCTTCTTGCTGCCGGCCAGTTTCTTGGCTGCGTTTTCTCCTATAAAGGCAAGCCGGCCATGTTCTTGGCTGCGTTTTCTTCTACAGAGGCAAGCATTGGGTTTTTGGCTGTGTTTTCTGCTCCGGCATCAGTTGTTGGTGAGTTTCTTGCATGTGGAGTTGCCAGACAAGTGGCTGTACGTCTCCTCCTTCCTCCACGAGTCCCTTCCCTTCCGGTAGGAGGTTCCCGGTGGTTTCTTGGACTGTTTTGCTGCTGTCCAGACTCCTCTCTCAGGTTTGAGAGGGGGCTAATTGGTTCTTAAGCCTCGCTTCGTTGGAAAGCACTTGAGAGAAGTCTTTGAGAGCTGAGATATGTGTTCTTGTTGCTATGGATATGGCTCCCCCCTATACGAACAAGGATGACAAGTTGAAAGGACCCATCTATGCCCATTGGAACCTTCAAATGCGGATCTGGTTCATCCACAAGGGTTTCTGGGATATTGTGGAGGGCACTAAGAGGAAGCCCAAGCATCCTCAAAACTCTAGGAGGTGGACTCAGGATCAAGAGGATGAATTTGTTACGGAATTACAAGACTGGGAGAATTGGGACTCGAAGGTGCATTATGTGCTTGTGCGCACCATCATAGAGGAGGTCTCACCGGCCGTGCAAACTCTCACCAGTGCTCATCAGGTATGGTCTAAATTGGAGGATCTCTTTGTTCGAGATTCGTCGATGAGGACAGTTACCTTGCAAGGGCAGCTCTACGGTTTGTTATTTCCTAAAGGCAATTCCATGCAGTCGTTTCTCATGAAGGCCAAGGTTATCCATGGGCAGTTACTGGCTATGGGTGCTACTTTGTCCTCTATCCACTCAGTTGGATTTTGATAATCTTAGCTCCCTACTATTGAAGGAAGAGTCTGTTCTCGTCTCACACGGTAAGTTGAAGGTGTCGGTCAACAGTTTTGACGACGCACTTTCCTTGGTTCAGAAAAAAGGTCAGAGTCGCTGCTTCTCTTGCGAGAAAAGAGGACATCTGTCCAGGATTTTTTTTTTTTTCCCGAGAAAAGATCCTTTCACTAGTTATATAAAAACGCCCGTAGGGCTACAAAAGATCCTCTCCTACTCACAATAAAAACAGAGCAGTGAACAAAGCAAGGCAGCTCGGGAGACTCTCCCTAGGTGCTGCAAAATACAAGCATCAGTACAAAGAACTGAGGGGCTAAATCATACAATAGGAGGGGGGAAAAGCCAAACAGGTGGCCTCTAATGCCAACGGGGGGATCCCGCGTGTAGGGTATAGAAGGGGCCGCTGCGCCAGGTGGTATGAAAGGCCTGGCGCCGCAAGATCGCCTCATCCGAGTCGCCCCAGATGCGGTCATACTGTCCTCGCAGGGTGTGGATCAACTCCTGCCAAATCCCCCGTACAGTCTCTGCTGGTGGCTCCAGTCTCCCCTCAAAGGCCCTGAAACACCGGGCCCTCCAGGTGAACCAGATGGTGAGGCTGCTGAGGAGCTCCCATCGTAAATCCCTCTCCCGTGTCCAGCTGGCGGACGAGAAATCCGGTGACGGAACAAGGCGAGGCTGGCCCCTAATGAATCTGATGGCCTGACTGTCCTGCTCCATCTCATAGCCCATAGCAGGCCCTGACGAAGTCGACCAAGCAGTGGCACCCCACGTAAACATACCCTCTGGAGAGAGGGGGGCCAGAATACGCAGCATCCGCAGCCAAATCTGCTGCGCCTGAGGGCAATCCCATAGGCAATGTCTCTGTGTCTCCATAGGGTGGCCGCATCGGACGCAGGCCGCCGGAAGACCGCTGAAAACAAGCCAGGTGCCAACTGCTGAGCCCCTGTGGGCGACCAGCCACTGGAAAGTCGAGATCCTACGGGCCTGTCGACTAGCCCAGAGCCGGGCCCAAAAATCCTCCAGGAACTCCTGTGAGAGTCCCTGTAGCCACCAGTGCCCCGCTGCAGCTGGAGAGACCATCCTCCTCGCCGTCAAAATATGCCGCCCCAGCCGAACAGTATACTGGAAAAAGGTGATCGCTGTGGCCTCAAGGGATGCATAAGGATCATGCCACTCGTACTCCCCAGGGTCCCACTATAGCCGGGCCAAGGGGCGCGCTGTATATGCCCATATGCGCCAATCCGGGAGCACATCTGCAGGGTCTGGCCACTTCCGAGAAGCAGCAGCCACTACCCGTATCCTCTGAAAGGTGCACTCTGCAACCAAAGGCGACTCCACCTCCACTCTCTGAAGTCTACCCTCATCCTGAATCTCATAGTAGAGGCATCTGCCATCCTCAGTGCAAGCTCTGACAGCAATCAGGATCTCCAACTGTGTAAAGGCTCCCATCCACCGTGGGGCCACTAGCTCGATAGGCGTGAACCACTCCTCTGTGAGTGCCTCCTGAATATCATCCCTCATAATCAACCCCCCTCTGAAGTGACTCAGCCTCTCCACCTGGATCTCCTCTGGGAGACTGCAGAAAGCCTGCCAGTCTCCAAAACTACGTGCTGGGCCTGCCGCCAAAGATCCCCAGGCTAGACGAGGCCGAGAACCCAACATATGACCCTGCTCTGTGCGAACCGCTGGGCTTCAGATGAGCGGCTGTCTGGCCCGCTCCTCAACACAAGAAGGAGGTCGCTGAGAGAGCCCCAGTCTCAGCAGCTCCCAAGTTCTTAGGATGCTCAAAGCAAATCTGTCCTCCCATCCTCTAATGAGGCCTGTCCTCCTCATCTCTATGAAGATCCATCGAATCTCTGGTGCCCAAGTGCCCCCTAATGGGGGAGCCCGAGCCTGCAGCCGCTGTAAGAGAAGCTCTTTCCAAGGCTCAACGCCTGGAAGCAACCCTCGAACAATAAGCTTCCCCAATAAGGCTCTACTCTGATCGACTGGATCTATAATGCCCAAGCCTCCCTGAGCCAGCGGAAGTGTAATAACTGCCCATGCAACCTTTGCCCGGGCTGGCTGACCGTCCCGCCCAGACCAAAGAAAGTTCCTGATCAGCCTCTGTTCCTGGCTGATGCAAGAGCTCGAGAAGATCCAGCAAGACGTAATGTACCACATGGTCGCTAACAGCACCTGATTTGCCACCACCACCCTCCCAGCCAAGGATAGTCGAGCTGTACTCCAATACAAAAGCTTCTTCCGAATGCTCAGAAGAAGCGGGGCAATCTGCTACTCAGGTGACAAATCTAGTCCAATCTGGCATCCCAAATACCGCACTGCTGTGCCAGGAGGAATCCATCTAAAACCGGGGTCCGGGCTCCATGCCGGAGTGGGAGCGCTGCTAATCCAAAAGGCCACTGTCTTGCACCAATTGATCAATGCTCTTGAAGCTGCACTAAAAACCTGGAGCGACTGCTCTGCCCGAAGAAGATTGGCCTCTTGGCCATGCAAAAATAAGCCCGTGTCGTCAGCAAACTCAGCATCGAGCAGGTCCTCCCCCCGGACTGGGAGCTGGAGTCCTCTCAAACCAACCTCCTCTGCCGTCAAATACATGCTCATAGTCTCCGCAAAGAAGAGAAAAAGAAAAGGGGCGAGGAGACACCCCTAACGGACTGATCTGGTCAGCTCAAAACTCGGCCCCCGTCCTCCTGCAATCAACACCTGGCTACGAGCTGTGGAATACAGAGCCGCCACCCCTCTAATCCAACCTGGCTCAAAGCCCAGGCGAAGCATAGTGCCCTCTAAGAAACCCCAATTGACTCTATCGTATGCCTTCTCAAAATCGAGAAGCATCACGACCAAGTCCTCACCAAGAAATCTAGCTCGGGCCGTCGCCTCCCAGAAGGTGAAAATGTTGTCAAGGATACTGCGCTCCTTGACGAATCCTGTCTGGGTAGCATGAATCAACTCCCCCAGGAAGGGCTGGATCCTCAAACTCAAGGCCTTTGCTAAGACCTTGTAGACAGTATTGAAGATCGTAATAGGTCTCCAATAACGAATGTCATCTGATACTCCCTCCCCCTTAGGGATAAGAAAGATCAGGCCCTCTGAAAAGCTCTGTGGCATCACCCCAGTGTCCAAAACATACTGAAAGCCCCTGCGAAGGCCTGGCCCCAAAAGGTCCCAATAGCGCATAAAAAAGGCAGGCGTCAGTCCGTCCTCCCCTAGGCAACTATGTCGCGGCAGGACCCTCAAGGCCTCAGCAAGCTCAACCTCTGAAAGAGGCGCACCAAGAACTGTACGCATACGATCTGTGACCCTCCTCTGCACATGGGCCCACACAGTCTGTCTACAAGCATCCCGATCCTCAGTGGTGGCTGGCTCCGCTGAAAGCAGGTCTCTATAGAATCCAATGGCAATGGCTCTGATCTCCCCAGGCTCAGTAGCTACCGATCCATCCGGCCTCCCAAGCTGACGGACTCCTGCTCGAGCATGGCAGGGTCCAGTAATCTCAAAAAACTCCCCAGTCACTCTATCACCAAGCTGCGTCCATTGAGAGGCCTGGCGACGATAGTAAAACTCATGTCTCTGCTCCTCTGCCTCTCTAACCTCCTGGCGTGCCTGGCTCAGCTGGGACGCCACCCACTCACATGCAGGCTGCTGCTCCTGAAGGCGCTGAAGCGAAGCAAGGCTGCGTCTCAGCCGATGCTCCCGCTCGCGAATCTCCCCCAGCCGTGTCAAAGCTGCAGCGTGCTAAGCTCGATGAGTCCCTGGACACACTGGCCTGCTGCATCCTGGTCAGAGCACTGACTATCATGCCAGATCCTCTCAATGCCCTCAGCGAGACTAGGATCTGTAAGTACCCTCTCTGGGATCCTCAACTGCAAGCTGGGCTCCCGTGTCCTCTCCTCAAATGTCAAAATAACTGGCGCATGATCTGAAAATGAGGTGCCAGCGAGAATGCCGACAGAGCCCCCTCGCTCCCCTAACCAGTCGCCCACATAAAAGCGATCAATCCGTGATAGATTAGTCCCTCCCTGCCGGCGATCCAACCGAGAGAAACTCAGACTGTCCTGAGAGCGGGAGAAGGCCCCATGCTGCCATGCATCAGTGATCCTCAGTGACATGCAAAGTCGCTCCCAAGCTGCAAGCTCCGTGCCGTGCACTGTAACATGACTGCCTCCCACCCTATCGGCCGGGTCCTCAAGCATGTTGAAGTCTCCCCCGACACACCAATGTGCGGCCTCTGGCAATGCATCCGTAACCTGGGTCCAGAACTCCGCTCTGGCACTAGCATGGTTGGGCGCATAGACGTTGAGCACGCCCAATAGCTCATCATGCATCCTCAGAATGACATACTGTGCTCTACCAGGCATAATGATCCCTCGATCCACAATGGCCTGCCGCCATACATCTGCAATGACCATGCATACTCCTCCCTGTCCACCCAAAGGACCAAACCCTGCAGACCAAAAGGTGTCCCATCTACCAGGCATCACCGAACCATATCTCCGGATCCTGCTCTCACCCAAGTGGTGCTCCTGCATCATCAAAATATCAATGCTGCCACCAACCAGGCATCTCTGAAGCTCCTGCCTCAAGCAACCACGATAGCGTATAAAATGTGCTCCACCAAGGCCCTGTACATTCCATGAGATGATCCTCATGGATGACCTGCTGAGGTGGATGCTGTCTCAGCCGTACGGCGGGCCTTTGCAAGCGGCTTGGATGGAGAGTAATCCCCATCCGAGCGGCTGCGAATCTGCCCACCCGGTGTACTGCAAGAATCACAGATCAGTCGCCAGTGGCTGTGACCCATGGCGACTGCCTCCCGCTCAGATAGAGCAACCTCGTGTATACATACATATCCAGGGTCGCGTGCTAAGTCTGCCACTATGCGAACGACCAAATGACGAATCCCTGAGGCGTCCACACTTCCGGGATCCAAGAAAAAATGAGCCAACTCCCATAGTCGGCCTATCACATCTGTCACCTCCAGATCGCTCACATGGTGAGAAAACTCAACTGCCTGAGTCTTCAAGGTGCTAAGAGCGAGCTCCAGAGTCCACTCTCGGTCACATGGGCCACAGAGAGGGAAAGAGAAGGCCACCGCTAAATCAAGTGCCTCCTCCCCGCGGGCCGGAGATATCACTACATGAACTCGGATGGGTGCTGGCTCATGGGGGCCCTCTACTCCAAAAAGCCGTGTGAATTGAGTAATCAAAAGCCTCCAAGCGCTGTCTAGTGCCGAGGCGACTCAGCCGACTGCTTTGTCCTTCAGGTGGCGATCAAACCATTTTTTCCTTCTATCCTTCTCCACAAGGGCATTGTACACAGCCAATTGTCTTTCTTCGTTTAGCTGCTCAAGAATATACAGACGCTCTACTAAGGGATTACCATCCCTCTTGAGTAGCAACACGAAGACTAGGAATGACAAATTCCCACGGCATGACTGCTTCTTGGCCATATACCATTTTGAATGGTGTGCAATTAATAGCCACTTTGTACGTAGTACGATAGGCCCATAAAGCTGTTGTAAGCTTTAGATCCCAATCCGTGCGATGAGCTTCAACTGTCTTTGTCAAAACAGAGATTAAGGTCTTGTTGGTACTCTCGGCTTGGCCATTCGCTTGCGGATAGTAAGGAGTAGATTTATGATGGGATATCATGAAATTTGTTGTGAGCTCCTTAATCACTTCATTTATAAAATGCGTACCATTGTCGCTCACAAGTTCAAAAGGACAACCGAAGCGTGTGATTATATTTTCAAAGAGGAACTTGGTTGTTGTCCTTGCATCTGCCTTACGTGTCGCCTTCGCTTCAGCCCATTTGGTCATATAGTCAGTGGCCACAATAATATAGCGAGATTGTGTGTTTTGGGCCGCTGGGCTAATTGGACCTACAAAGTCTAAACCCCACTTTTCAAATGGTTGGTTTACTTTGATTGGATGTAGGGGCATCTGATCTTTCCTCTGGGGTTTCTTGTATCGTTTGGCATTCATCGCAACCCTTCACAAAGAGTGATGCATCTTGGAACATAGTGGGCCACCAATACCCCGATTGTAAGATCTTTCGCGCAGTTAAGTCTCCTGAGAAGTGACCACCGGCTACACCCATATGTGCCTCTTGCAAAATGTATAGATACTCATCCTCTCGGGCACAACGCCTAAGAACGTCATCCTTTCCTCTTTTATAAAGAGTCCCGGCTCTATTAGGCAATAGGGTTCGCATTCTTTGATCAGCTTTCAAGCTAGATCTTTACGAAGCTCCTTGGGTGGAAAGCCATTAACCAAAAAGTTAACAATCTTCTCACTCCATTCAGGCATTGTCTCCACCATGAACAGGGAAGTGTCAAGTAAGTCATCATCAACCCCCGTAGGAGCCTCACCATTAGGTATGCGAGACAAATGATCAGCGAAGATAACATGTTTTTTGCCAGGTCTCACAACAACAGTGAAATCAAACTCAAGAAGAATCAATAGCCATCGTGTGATTCTTCCTGTGGAGCATGGTTTTTTTACCAGAAACAACAATGCTTGATGATCCACATAGAAAACAAACTTGGTGGCAAGGAGGTAATAACAAAATTTCCTTACTGCATATATCATTGCCAACCCTTCTCACTCCGTAGTGGTGTAGTTCATCTCAGCATCGTTCGACTGGCAAAGCTAATGGGGTAGTCTAGCTTGTGTTCTCCAGAATAGCAAAGTTTGATGCATCAATATGCACATGGAAGAGTAAATCCCAGTTGGGCATTCTCAAGATTGGAGCACTCGCCAAGGCCTTCTTTAATAGCTCATAGGCACGGTCACATTCTTCGGTCCAAATAAACTCGATGAGAAGCTTATACAATGGTCGAGCTATCTCGGCGAAGAATAGAATAAATCTTCGATAATAACCAATGTGGCCCATAAAGCGTTGGACTCCCTTATAGTTGGTGGGTGGGGGTAATTCCAAAATGACCTTGATTTTACTCTCGTCAGTGGAAATCCCATTTTTGGACACTATATGCCCTAAGATAACTCCGTGTTTAACCCAGAATTGGCATTTGAAAGGATTCAATGAGATGCAATATAATCTACACCTTTCAAATATTTTTTGTAAACACATCAAGTGCTCGTCCCAAGAGGAATGAACACAAAGATCATCTAAGAAAGCTTCACAGAAGTCCCTTAGATATTCCTTAAAGGCTGTGTTTATCAATCGTTGGAATGTTGCAGGTGCATTGGTCAAGCCAAAAGCCATGACGCGAAAGGCAAACACTCCAAACTCTGTGATAAATGCTGTTTGAGCTTGGTCCTCGACTGCAATTGTGATCTGATTATAACCCGAGTACCCATCTAAAAAGCTATATGCCTCCTTGCCTGCCACTCTTTCAAGCACATGTTCAGAATATGGCAAGGGGTAATGATCCCTTCTGGTGGCTGCATTAACCTTTTTGAGATCAACGCACACTCTGAGTTTCCCATTCTTCTTTGGTACGATGACTACCGGAGAAACCCATTCTGAGTGCTCAATAGGGTATATGAATCCACATTTTACAAGCTTTTCAATTTTCTCTTGTACAATCTTTGCGTACTTAGGATTCATTGGGTAGGGACGTTGCTGGACTGGTTTAGCAGTGCTAATCATTGGAATCGTGTGTTGCACCACCGAGGGTGGAACACCCTTCATATCATGATATGTCCAGGCAAATATGTCCTTGAATTCCTTAAGAAGCTTCGTAAGTGCAACTTCTTCCACCTTGGTGAGGTCTTGAGCAATAAAAACTGGTTTAGACTCCTCACCCGGATCTGCTAAGTCTATCTCCTTAACTACCGCGCAGGGCCATCGTAGACACCGCTACTCCCATTGGTAGGCATTCGTTGGGCTTTTGTGTAGACCACTTTACGTTCCCCTGTGGTGAATGATTTGAAATGCTCGGGTGCGGGGTGTAAGTCTACTGGTTCTTGTTGTGCCATGCTTTTTTCTTTCAATTCCGCCTCCTTTTGTTGCTGAGCTAACTCTTGGTTTTGCCGCCTTCTTGCAGTACGACTTAGTTTTGGCTTCTCTTCAATTTCTAATTGGGCGACGTCATGAGGTTGCGGAATACACCACATGACACTTTGGAGGTATTGTCCCCAATTATCTGCTAACTTCCGATGAGCATCAATAGCCCCTACATAACTAAGCCATTCTGCAGTGGATCTCTCTTTGTTTATTGCAGTTCGTACATTGGCTCGATAGCGTTGTTGCTTATGTCTCGTTTTCTTCTTACCAAGTTTTTGATTTTTGTTTCTGTCAAATTCGAACTCACTTGGTCGATCCTCACTTGTGTCCCCTTCACTTTCGGATGAACTGTAGGAGGTCACCGTTGTGTGATGTTTTGTGGGAACCTCAAAATCAACTTGTACATGTGTACATGAGTGCTGTTGGTGTTGTGGTGAAGTCGTGGGAACACCCATTGACTCAGTGTGGGCATCGTGGATGCAGCAGTCAGGTTTCAGTTGTTCGATGGCTCGTATGTGTGCGGCCGTTTGGTTTGTGCGAGCACGTCAAAATATAAGTGGGCATTTGGGAGGTTGTGTTGGAAGTATGTGGAGCATGAAAAAAGGGTAAAGAGAGCTAAGGCAGCTTTAGTGGGTGTGAAAGCAGTATGGGTGGCCATCTTTAGGCCTTTGAAAAATAAATAAATGATGGATAAAATGGCCATAAAAAGGTGGTGGGCGTGGAGCTATATGGCGCTGCCAACGCGACGTTCCAGAAGCTGACGAGCTGGTGAAGGCGGCGTGTGCTGCAGAAAAAGGAGGTCGCCGTATTACAGAGACGGGGGGCTTCTGGGGGCTCTCGAGCGTGACTGAGGGGTGCTGTGGACCAGCTGCAGGTACAAAGAGGGTGAGCGCCGCCTGAGTGGAGAGGGCGGGGACCCGACCGGGAGGAGGCCCCCGGGCGTGTTACGGTGTGAGGCTGCAGGAAGCGCAGCCAGGAGACGGCTGGGAGTCGCCGTGTGGAAGAGAGAACCCCGGGTGTGTGTAAGGGGTTGGAGCGCAGGGCAGAGAAGCCCGTGTGTGCGTTTGGGTGACAACTGGGAGCCGACGGGTGAGAGGCCCGTTGTTTTGTGCGGTGGCTGGAGCAGCTGCAGGCGATACAGCTGAAAGAGGACGGTGAGGGCCCGTGTTGTTTTCTGGGGGAACCTGCAAGCGCAGCTGGAAGGCGAAGAGGGTGTTTGTTTTTTTTCCTGGGCGCTGGTGTTTTTCGTTTGTGGTCTGCAGCAGTCGGCACAACTGGATTGCAGTGGGTAGTGGCTGAGCAGACAGCGTGTTTGGGGGGTGACAGCTGGGGAGCGCCGCCTGAGGATCCGGCTGAGAGCTGACGGGGAAGAGACCCCCTGGTGTGTTGTGTGTGTGGGCTACAATAGTGAGTGCAGCTGGGCACAGAGACGGGGGGCAGGAGGCCACCGCTGTGTTCGTGGGTAGTTGCTGAGCAGGCGCAGCTTGGGCTCTGAGACGGGAGGAGCTGACGGGGAAGAAGCGAGTTGCTGTGAAGACTGGTGTGGCTGGTGCCAGAGTGGAGTGAAGTTGACAAGCAAGAGGGGCGCAGGCTTGGTGGGCCTTTGGTATTGTGCGGTTTGGGCTGGTTTTTGGGATGGTGACCAGATGAGATGATGACTGGTTTTATCCTTTGAGGACCGGCAGTGTGCTGGTGGTGTGGCAGAGAGGATTTCAGCTAGTGGAGCAGAGCAGAGAAGGGCTGCTGCAGAGGAGCAAGGAAGGAACAGATTGGGAGCGACAAGGAGCTGGAGAAGGCTGATTGCGAGCGGGTGCTTCGTGTAGCTGGTGTCTGGGATATCTTGGGATATCCACCTCTGTAAAGGTCAAGGTCTTTTTTCTGAAATATGAGTCTTGTTCATGCTCTTTGGTCTGGTGTTCTGGTGTGTTTGCATGCGTGTGTGGAAGTGTGGCATGCTATAAGGGCGTAGACAGCTCTACCGCTTCCGTGCCATCACTTTTTGGTGCCTCCACAGAGGAGCAGATTTCCTCTGGATTGTGAAAGGGAACAGGGGCTGTGTGAAGAGAGATTTGGAGATGGCTCAGGATTTTCCGGAGTATTGGGGATTGCCACAGGAAAATGCAACCAGGTTTCTGGAGAAGATGGAGTTTACGGCTTTGATGAAGGACAGGGCAACCCCGGAGATCCTTTCTCGGATTTTGGCTTATTGCTTGCAGGGTGATGCAAAAACATGGTTGCAGATGTTTGTGACTGCACACAGGAATGTTCATCGACAGGATCCTGAATACCGTGTAGTCAGAGCTGCCTTTTTGGCAAAGTTTGTCCATGTGAAGAGTCCGAATGAGGTGTGGAAGGAGTTGTGTAACATTCAGCAGAAGGATGGTCAGGATGTGGATCAGTATCTGATAGAGTTTGGTAGACTGTGGAGTCTATGGTGTGAGGCTTTGATTCCTGAAGTACCCCCGCAGATGATAAAGAGGGAGCGGTTTGTGGCAGGTCTGGAGCCAACGATCCGACTGAAGGTGGAGCTGAAGAACCTGGATAGCTTTGAGGAGGCTGTCAGAGTTGCTCGTGAAAAGGAGTGGAAGGTGAAACGTTTGAGGCAGTTGGGAATGCAGGAAGAGCCGAAGAGGTTTGTGAAGGTGCCACAGATTGAGAGTATGCATCCTGGAAGAAAAGCTGCTGTTGTTCCTAGACAGGAGGACTCATTGAAGAGGGAGGTTCATGATGCAGTGGAGCTCATGAAGTCTTTAAGTGTGAATTGGATAGAGTCCACAGGAAGAGGACGAGGCATAGGTGATATGGGAAAGAAGACTGATGCATCATCTGGTTTTGGAGGAAATTCAACAGATATTGGAAGAGGGAGAGGATATCTGTGTGATGTGCAATGCCGGAATTGTGGTGAGTGGGGTCATATGAGTCCGCAATGTGAGAGACCAGCCAAAGCTAATGGTGGAATATATCAATTGTCTTGGGGAATGAGTGATAGGGTGAGTGGCCCTAATATGCAGGTGAAGGAGGCAATTCAGCCTAGTGTTTGTGAAGCCCATAAGGTCATGTTTGCGGAGCAGAGTATGGGACAGGTTAGCCTGTTGGGAATGGAGAAGGATGAGGTTTCTGGAATCAGCCCTGAAGAGCTTTCAGAAGGTGAGGAGGAGAAGGATGAGGTTATTGATGATGTTGTGGATTGTCAGCAGGTGCCAGTACTTCAACCAGTCAAGGTGGAGTGTGATGATCAAGGTGTTACTAGAGAAGATGCTGTGGATGGAGCCCATGTGGATGATCCGGGTGATGAGTTGGATATTGCAGCCGGTGAGAGTGTGGATGGTGAGTTGGACAGTGTACTGGATAGTGCACTAGATGATCTGTTGAAGATGGCTTCCTTGGAGAAGGAAACAAGTGTTTGCATGCCAGTTGTGCAGCAGGAAGAGAGTGATGGTGTGACTGATGGTGAGCTGGATGCTCCTTTGGTTGATGGTGTGAGAGATTTCGCAGGTGTGGATGCTGATCACAAGGTGTGTGTTCCTTGTCATGCCCAGGAGAATGAGTTGGTGGTTGTGAGTGGTGAGAATGCATGTGAGGCTATTGTTGTTGGTCAGGGGGACCAAGATGCTTTGCCTGGGAGTTTGGGGAGCTTAGACTTGGTAGGGATGCCTGTGCAAGATGTGGAGAATCTTGCAGGATCGCCAATGGTCTTGAAGCTGGAGAAACTGCAGGAAAGCGACAACGATGAGTCTACAATGCATGAGGTTGCTGTGTGTGATGATGATGGGCTGAAGGGAAGTGAGTGTATGGTGGACACACCGCATGTGAATGCTCAGCATATGGATGAGCGGTTTGGTTGTCTGGCAGTTAGTCCAGAGGAAGGGTTGGAAGCCAATGATGTGGGTGGTAAATTGGATGATCATAAGGTGAGAGTTAATGATGAGATGAGTGTTATTTCGATACATGATTATGAGTGGGGTTCAGATGTGACAGAGGGGAGTAGAGGTGAGGAGTGGTTATCTCTTGTGAGCTGGTTTGGAGGAGGAAGTACAGTGGATGGTGATGAGGCCATATTTGAAGAGCCAAGGGGGTTGCTGAAAATGGAAGGTTATGACAGGGTGTATCAATGGCTGTTTGATGGAGGGGAATGCGTGAAGGACTGGAAGGAAGATGCACCGAGGTTTCTATTTGATCCAGGGGGATAAGTGGTTTCTGATTGTGCAGCTGCTGGACATAAATGTCTCAGCAGAAAAAAGGGGGTTGCTAAATATGTGTGATGTTTTGTGGGAACCTCAAAATCAACTTGTACATGTGTACATGAGTGCTGTTGGTGTTGTGGTGAAGTCGTGGGAACACCCATTGACTCAGTGTGGGCATCGTGGATGCAGCAGTCAGGTTTCAGTTGTTCGATGGCTCGTATGTGTGCGGCCGTTTGGTTTGTGCGAGCACGTCAAAATATAAGTGGGCATTTGGGAGGTTGTGTTGGAAGTATGTGGAGCATGAAAAAAGGGTAAAGAGAGCTAAGGCAGCTTTAGTGGGTGTGAAAGCAGTATGGGTGGCCATCTTTAGGCCTTTGAAAAATAAATAAATGATGGATAAAATGGCCATAAAAAGGTGGTGGGCGTGGAGCTATATGGCGCTGCCAACGCGACGTTCCAGAAGCTGACGAGCTGGTGAAGGCGGCGTGTGCTGCAGAAAAAGGAGGTCGCCGTATTACAGAGACGGGGGGCTTCTGGGGGCTCTCGAGCGTGACTGAGGGGTGCTGTGGACCAGCTGCAGGTACAAAGAGGGTGAGCGCCGCCTGAGTGGAGAGGGCGGGGACCCGACCGGGAGGAGGCCCCCGGGCGTGTTACGGTGTGAGGCTGCAGGAAGCGCAGCCAGGAGACGGCTGGGAGTCGCCGTGTGGAAGAGAGAACCCCGGGTGTGTGTAAGGGGTTGGAGCGCAGGGCAGAGAAGCCCGTGTGTGCGTTTGGGTGACAACTGGGAGCCGACGGGTGAGAGGCCCGTTGTTTTGTGCGGTGGCTGGAGCAGCTGCAGGCGATACAGCTGAAAGAGGACGGTGAGGGCCCGTGTTGTTTTCTGGGGGAACCTGCAAGCGCAGCTGGAAGGCGAAGAGGGTGTTTGTTTTTTTTCCTGGGCGCTGGTGTTTTTCGTTTGTGGTCTGCAGCAGTCGGCACAACTGGATTGCAGTGGGTAGTGGCTGAGCAGACAGCGTGTTTGGGGGGTGACAGCTGGGGAGCGCCGCCTGAGGATCCGGCTGAGAGCTGACGGGGAAGAGACCCCCTGGTGTGTTGTGTGTGTGGGCTACAATAGTGAGTGCAGCTGGGCACAGAGACGGGGGGCAGGAGGCCACCGCTGTGTTCGTGGGTAGTTGCTGAGCAGGCGCAGCTTGGGCTCTGAGACGGGAGGAGCTGACGGGGAAGAAGCGAGTTGCTGTGAAGACTGGTGTGGCTGGTGCCAGAGTGGAGTGAAGTTGACAAGCAAGAGGGGCGCAGGCTTGGTGGGCCTTTGGTATTGTGCGGTTTGGGCTGGTTTTTGGGATGGTGACCAGATGAGATGATGACTGGTTTTATCCTTTGAGGACCGGCAGTGTGCTGGTGGTGTGGCAGAGAGGATTTCAGCTAGTGGAGCAGAGCAGAGAAGGGCTGCTGCAGAGGAGCAAGGAAGGAACAGATTGGGAGCGACAAGGAGCTGGAGAAGGCTGATTGCGAGCGGGTGCTTCGTGTAGCTGGTGTCTGGGATATCTTGGGATATCCACCTCTGTAAAGGTCAAGGTCTTTTTTCTGAAATATGAGTCTTGTTCATGCTCTTTGGTCTGGTGTTCTGGTGTGTTTGCATGCGTGTGTGGAAGTGTGGCATGCTATAAGGGCGTAGACAGCTCTACCGCTTCCGTGCCATCACCGTCCTAGGCCTTGAGCACCTTGCTTCCACATTTGGGTGAATATTTGATTCGTCCCCCCCATCAGGCTCAGAGTCAGTTTCTTCTTGAGATTCATACTCAGAGTTACATGGGTCAGAGTCTTCGCTACTTTCAGTGTCAGTGGAGTTTGTCGCTTTCTCACCATCAGGAGTCAAGTGCATAACACCTATCATGTTTATTGGCACTAACGGTGGCATATCTTACCCCTCAGGTGTTACCCAACTTGTGCCTCTATTTCCCCATGTGTCTATAGTTGCCGCTAGGTGTAACCAATCCACGTTATCCGACTCAGTCATACCCGGTAGGACATCCATATAAGGAGAATCTTTCCCATTATCAGTCTCTTTTTTGCATGTATAGCAATACCTTAATGGGGCTGAGTGAATAGTGGTATCCGATCGATTATCGATGATAACCTTGCTTCCTAAAGAATGCGCGCGACCATTCTCAAGATCAACTCGAATGACAGAATCCTGGAATTGTAGGTAGACATGGTTTTTCGACCAGTCATGCACCATTTGTGCTTCCCTCATGAAAGGACATCCTAAGATCATTTGATATGACGTAGGATGCTTGGAGAAATCCATTACAATGAAGGTATGTTTTACCTTGTATCCCAGGACCTTGATCTTAAGGTCCCTTAACATTCCAATAGGTTTAGCTATGGTTCCGTTTGCCATCTTAACCACTATGTTTGTGACTTCGAGGTGAGGTCTTCCCATAGATTCCTAACAGTTTTTAGTCACAATGCTCACTCCAGCACCACCATCAAGGATTCCCTTTAGAGTTAATCCCTTGGTAGTAATGGGGAGGGTTGCATTAGATTCGTCACCTTCAAAGTACTGTCCCAACTTGTTCACAGGTATTTCAACGACCGAGTCTTCATCTAGGTTGGGTTGTAGATCCCAATGTTCCCCTTCATCTTGAAGCATGTCGGGCCTATCCATATTTGCAAATTGTGGTAACCCCGTCTTTAGTTCATTGAGAAATGCCCGAAGAGCTAAGAATAGCTCAGGATCTCCGTATAATTTGGATATGATCGTGGTTCTGATTTCAGAGGACATGAAATCCATTAGCTTAGACACATTCAACGGTACCTTTCGAGACATCACCCCTTGACTAGGGACTGGTGAAGATGGAATCACTTCCTCTTCGATGGGGTCAGGCATTCCCTCACTAAACATTATTTCAAGCAAAAAGGGTGTTTGCCCACTTCCTGATGTCCTATCCTCACTTTCTTCCCGAATGATACTAGGTATAGCTAACGGTTTATGGTTCCTGTGAGGCTGAACTTGCGTAGGAAACACTGTGTCTGGAATTTTGATTTTTCTCGGGTTTGGCTCCAGTTCTCTTTGTGTTTCTTCCACCAAACCCCTTAAGTGTTGCACTTGTTCAATCTCCTCAACTGGGTTTGGGTAAGTTCCAATCTTTTTCTTGAGGATTTTTGGCCCACGTGGCTTGTCTTGGGGAGTCTCAGTCAGTTTGGGTGGTCGAGAGGGCATTAACTGACTTGGTTGTGGGGCCGAGGAAGTTTCCTTCTATTTCCCCTTATTTATGTACTCGCGTGATTCTCCTTCATTGAGCTCCCGAGTGGGTTCCTCCCTTAAGGTAGTGGCTTTGGTCCCCATGGTTTCTATTGAATCGGAATCATCTTCAGGATCATTCATATACACAGGGTCATCTCCTGTCCCTATGTTAGTCTTTGAACTAGGCTTGGAGCTCGTGGCATTAAGCGATCTCTTCCGTCGCGTTTTCTTTTTCTTTGCTCGAGCAATTGATGCAGTATTCCTCTCTTCGAGAATGTAGTTTTGATTTTGAAGCATTGACCGTGTAACTACATTCGCGGGTACGATAGGTATGGTTCCTCGTGCCTGGTTGGTGACCTCAACCAAATTCAATGGTGTAATCTTGGGTGCATTAGGATTATGTGGACATTGAGCAATCAAATGATCTATGCCACAACGATTACATGTAAGTACCGGCATTCCCGATGTGCTCCCTTGATTTGGTTGCATCTGAGTAGCGATCTTCTGTAGCCTATTAGGGCACTCCGCTACACAATGCGGTCCACCACACTCATAGCATTGAAGAGGTGGTCTCCTCGCCAAGGTATTAAGGTTTTGCCCTCTTGTGGCAAGAGCAGCCGCTTGATATACAGGCTTGACTTACCCGAAATGATCCTCCATGTAGTACTGGGGAGTCATTTCAAACGTATCAATCCCGTATGGAGCAGTGGTGTCTATCTCCTCTTCATAATCCCCACACGCACTATGTGACTCACAACCCTCTGGTTTATTGGGGTAATCCTTGGATGTGGAGGTTGTGGTCCTAGCACTGGCGGTGGTAACGGCACAGAATGGACTACATTCGGATTCCTTGGAACTATGTGCTGTGACGGTTGCTCGACAGGTTGTGCAGGCATTAGCGCGGATACTTGAGGTGTGTTTGACCAGGCTAGTGGTGCCTGATTTGCCAACATTCGCTTAAGTACTAGGCAATCTTTAGATTGATGGCCATACTTACCACATGCATTGTAATTCCCATTGAATTTGACTCTGAATGTGGGACATTCACTCGTGCTATGTGGTCCTAAGCAAATCGAACACCATTGTTGCTCTCTTCTTGGGTACATATGGCTATTTTGAGGAGCTCGATTACCCCTAAAGTATTCTTGGAGAGCCTTAGTAAGGTCGGTCACACAGACATTTCGGATATCTTGGGCTCCTTGTGGCAATAGGTTTTACCGTCATTGGCTCGTGCCCAGATACTTGCGAACTAACGGATTTTGTCTCCGAAGACACCTTTTTACCTGCAATCATCAAGTTGTCTTCTAACTGGATTGCATTGGCAGTGACTGCTTCCCACGTTGTAAGACCTCTAATGACTAGGCCATTGTATATGTCCTTGTGGCGCAATCCTCGGATGAATCTATCGAGCAGTTGGTTATTATTGAAGTGCTCATCGGGAGTGCAGCGAGAATTTAGATGCTTCAATCGACTTATAAAGTCTCTCACTGACTCCCCTTCCTCGCGTTCAGCTTTTTGGAGTTGAGATGCTACTCCCCAAAGCACACACTCACGTATGTATTCTTTCAAGAACAATCTCTTGAGAGTGGGGTAGTGAGTGCGCTCTTCAACCCTTAAGGTTCGATACCAATCTCCGGCCTTCCCACTCAAGGTTAAGCCTAAGGCTTTACACTTATGCAGCTCATTGTGCTCTTCCAAGGAATCACACACGTGCTCGAAGACTTCAATGTGCTTCCTAACATCCTCGTTACCACTGAAATTTTGAGTGAGCTTAGCCACTTGTACTGCCTTGCTTCTAGGTTCTCTCTCAGGCATGCCCCGCATGTTTTCCGCAATAGATCGTCCGATCGTCTGAGCAAACGCTACGAGATCACCTAGGTGAGCAGGTATAGCTGGTGGAGGCACTTCTGGGATAGCCTGGTTGATAGGAGTTGGCGTTGGTCTGGGTATGTAGGCAGCTGACATAGGATATGATATGTGACTAGGCCTAGCTCCTCTTGGATAAGGGTTGTGATAAGGCGGTCGTGGAGCATACGCCATTGGCATACTAAGAGGCGTAGGAGCTACATGAGCATGAGTAGTGATAGGTACATATGGTCGATAGGCACTGGCACGCACTGTTGTATGTACTGTTCCACTAGGTAGCGGCGTCGTACTAACTCCAACGGTAACAGGTGCACTTTCTGTTATGCTCATCATTGGGGTGGGCATTGTGGATTCCTTAATGGAAAGTTGAGCCAAGGTTGGAAAGCTAAAGTTACTGCTCATGGGCTCAACCTGCATTGAGACTCCAGGTGAAACAACATACGAAGGGTCTATGGGACTCACCGAGGGAGTCTCCAATTGTGATAGGGTTGGTTGTTTGGCCTTGCCCGTATCCAAAAATCTCATAGGGCCAGTGGAAACTAAGTTCACTCCCCTATTTTGCCTCTCAATTTGGATAATTCTATGAATAACCTCACATATCATTTGTTGTTGCTCCTCTAGATTAGTGGCGCTAGATGTAGATCGTAGGACTTCTAACCAACCTACATGGTATGTGTAACCCGTGTATAGGTCAGTTAGAGTCTCTGTGTGTAGATCATATTCCCAATTTTCATTGAGAAATATCCCATCTAGACTTGGTGTGCCAAACAGTTCTCTTGAAGTGGACGCAATGTCACTTCTTATGGATTGGCTTCTAGGGACCTCTACTTTAGGAAGAGCATCGGAAGATGGCAGCTCAGTAGGGCCCTCATTAAACGAAGTGGGTAGAATATCCACATGGACACTCTTTGGGAGGGTAGGGTCTACATGAGATGTGAATGGTGAATCCACTACCCCTCCTTCTTCATTTACTTCGCTTGTCGCATGTTCAGAGCGTGTAGCTCTACTAAAGGTCTCTATTAGATGACTAAACATGCTAGATCCGGGTTGTGGGGCCCAAACTGGCATGTTTTGGCTTGTCTCCTCAGGGTTCTTGGTAGGGTGCCCTTCCATGGCTTCTGAGTCAGAGGACGAATCACTATCCGCCTGCTATTCGTGGATCTTGGGTTGCACTCCCTTGGGTTCCAGGTGAAGGCCAAGATGCCAACGTGGAGGGATGGTGTGAGCCTGCGTAAACTGAAACGCTTTCTAGTGGCTCAGGCTCTAGCACCCGACCAGAACGTAGATGCATGTGACGTGGGTACCCTACGGGCATTGGTAACTACCCTTGAAGTCCACACAAGTGGTTTCTTAGGTGTTTCACACCCCGTTTTTACTTGTTTTTGTATTGTTTTTAACCTGTTTCTAATCCCCTTACTTATGGTCGAACCTGAACTAGGGCGTGTGATAGCTCGAAACGAGCGTATTGTTTAAAGGGTCCTAGCATGCTTTACAGCACCGTGTTCGCCTATCCAGAGCTCCTGTGGTCTTCAAAACAGTCTGTTTCCTTGTGGGGGAAAGGGTGAAGACCTATTTGCTTGTGGAGGAAAGGGTGAAGGCTTTATCCCACATGCTCACTTCACCTCTTGGGGAGTGGGCTACATATAGAGCTCCACTTCCCATAAGCTCTCACTTGAAAGAAAGCTATGGAGGCTCACTCTCCTATATATATATATCAAAAGACCGAGGCCGGGGCCGGGGTCGATTGGGGGTTTTTCTTTTCAAAAAAAATTTCTCCAAATAAAAAATCTTTCCTCTCCACACGTTTGGTTTTTTCTTTGAAAATAAAATTTAATTTTTTTAATTTTTTTGAATTTTTTTGAGATAAGTTTTCTAGGGTTTCTTTCTAGGGTTCAGCCTTGGCCGCGGCGCAGTTCGCACACAGCACAAGTCTGTGAATTCAGAAATCCCCCTCACACGCAGAAAACCAGAGAATAGAATGCACGCGGAGCGAAAAAAAAATAAAAGAAACAAAATTGCAGAAGACAAATTACAGAAACAGATTGCAAAACACGGAAACACCTCAACAACAAACACACAGTCGCCTTTCCTACAGTGTAGATTTCACTTCACGCAGCAGCCCGAGCTGTAAACTGGAGCTTGGTGCAGGGCATCTCCCCGATAGCGACGCCAAAAATGTGCGCTTTTACTGCACGAGTCGTAGCTGGGGACTTGCCGAACACCGTATGCGAGCCACGAATGGCTGCAAGCATACAACCAGGAAAGCAAGCTCAAACAGAATGCAAAGGTGTGTCACTCACCGCTTAAACCGCCGCCGTGAAGGATTCCCGCGTCGCAGCAGTGAAGGAGGAGCTGCCGTCGCCGCTCTACCGCCTCTCCGCCGCCGTGCCGCTACACAGTTCTCGATCGCTCTCTCTCACTCTCTCTCTCTCTCTCTCACACACACACACACGCAGGAGAAGGAAACCAAGAGGATAAGGCAAGAGCACTCTTGTATTCAACACATGAGAATGAGGGTTTTAAGGTTACATTTGACTCTTATAGGTGACTTGGCCATTCACACATGGGTGCCCATACATGGCCGACCGATCCTAACCCTTACCCTGCTGATATTCAAGGTGCGCCTCTCATCGGCGATCACCCAATCCCTTTATCCTTAACATATGGTGCTGACAAGCCCGGCCCATGACTCAGAATATTTAAATTAATGACGTAAAACATAGTTCATCCAAATGTATGGAGGAGATAAATTGAAGAAATAAAAAAAATCCCCCTAAAAATGAGTAAATACTCACATAAGATGAAGAGGACCAAAGGAAATACTAAAAAAATAAATTTTTGACACCTCAGAGTGGGGATTCCCCCTCATGAAGGAGGCGCCTATTTCACATGTGTGGTGGAGTTTTAAATTCTCAAATATTGAGATATTTCATCTCTCCTCTCTCCTAATTCAAGTCTAGTTCCAAAAAGTAAGCTATACTGACCCAAAAATGGTCAAAAATTGACCAAACTGATTTGGAAAATTTTAGAATCAGTTTGCTTGGTTAGAAGCTCACTTTTTCCTATAAATAGAAGCTTCCCCCTTTAAAGAAGCTTAATAGTGTTTTATGCACTGTTACCCTACTCCACCCCAGAGCCAAAAACAGTGAATTTATTGATAATTCTTTAGTTTTTGACCTTTCCCTCTTCAAAAGAATTGGTGGCTACTCTTGTTGCAAACAAGAGTAGATCCCTCAAACCATCAAGCCAAAGGAAAGCTCACAAAAATTCAAGTAAGCTAGAAATCCTACTTTTTCTTTATTCTTTTTTAATGGTTTTCTAATTTTTATTTTCTTTAAAATGAAAAAATGATGTTATGCCTTGTTGGAAAGGCTTTCTCCCTTTCTTCATTCTTAAATTCAGCCTTTCTTTATCCTAGATATGTAATCAAATTGTTAGAATTAAACTTTTCATATTGTTTCTCTTTTAAAAGTGGAATTTGATTAGTTTAGAATGCTTTAAACCATTTGGGATAATTTTTAAGTAACTTGAGGATAGAAAAAATTGAAAAATGGTTAGCCATACAAAGGAGGTTATGGCAAAATTTTCTTAAATTTTGTGAAATAAGTTTTATCTTTTATTATTCAAAAAAAGTAATCCCCACCATTTGTGTATTCTAAAAGTGTTATTTTCATTCTAGGCATAGAAAAATGCATAGTAGAAATATTTTTATTATAAAAGTGTTATTTCCATTAAAATTTAAATTCTATGCATAGAAAGATTCATATTGGTTATTTTTTTATTATAAAAGAGTGATTTCCATCAAAATTTAAATTCTATGCATAGAAAGATGCATATTGATTATTTTTTTTAATTATAAAAGAGTGATTTTCATTAAAATTTAAATTCTATGCATAGAAAGATGCATATGGCTATTTTTTTATTATAAATGAGTGATTTTCATTAGATTTAAATTCTATGCATAGAAAGATGCATATTGGTTATTTTTTTAATAAAAGAGTGATTTTCATTAGATTTAAATTCTATGCATAGAAAGATGCATATTGGTTATTTTTTTATTATAAAAGAGTGATTTTCATTAGATTTAAATTCTATGCATAGAAAGATGCATATTGGTTTTTTTTTTGTTTATAAAAGAGTGATTTTCATTAGATTTAAATTCTATGCATAGAAAGATGCATATTGGTTTTTTTTATTATTATAAAAGAGTGATTTTCATTAGATTTAAATTCTATGCATAGAAAGATGCATATTGGAAATAAATTTTTTATTATAAAAGTGTTACTTTCATCAATATTGATTTTTATGCATAAAATGATGCATAAAAGAATTTTTTTATTATAAAAGTATTACTTTCACCAATATTGATTTTTATACGTAAAATGATGCATAAAAGAATTTTTTATTATAAAAGTGTTACTTTCACCAATATTGATTTTTATGCATAAAATGATGCCTAAAAGAAATTTTTTATTATAAAAGTGTTACTTTCATCAAAATTGATTTTTTTACATAAATAGATGCATAAAAGGATTTTCTTTTATATAAAAGTGTTATTTCCATAGAAGTTGGATTTTATGCATAAATAGATGCATACAGAATTTTTATATCAAAATAAGGGTTCTCTTTAATTCTATGTTTAAATCTCATGAATATCGGTAAATGAATAAGTAAATACTTTGTGAGAGAAAATTCTACCGTTTCATATTCTCTAGGATGGTAATGAGAAAATTCAGAACAAAACTATCGAAGTCAGAATTTTAGATAAATGATTAATTTATTCCTCATAGGAATTCATGATTAGTTTTAAATTCAATTAAACAAAATACTCAATGATTGAAATTTAGTAAAGTAGTAATTGAAATATTACCCTTCGAGAAAGTTAGTTTAGGGAGAACCTTTCTAGACTCAAACCCTTAATCAGACTATGACCAAGACTTAATCTCCTTCGTCAATTTCAAGAAAAGACAATGTGACCAGTTCAGGAAAATTTCACTGAAATCACCCCACCGAATCTAAAATCAAGTTAAGACCCTTGATTCTGATCTGAGGATCAAGGTTACAGAATTCAGGAAATTCTGTTGGAATTTTAGACATGTGATCTAGAAGTATTGGAATACAGATTTAAAATATACCCATTGTATTCAAAAGAAAATCAAAACTGAAAACTTGCATAGAAACCCTGTTTTCTTAAAGGACTGTCTTACGCCAAAATGCTGGAGGGAGCATTTGGTATATGTGTTTTTCTAAGGGAAGTTCTGTGCAACAGCTAGCGAGGAGTGTTCAAAGGACGACTCACGCGGCAAAAACCTGCCCAGGTCTTGACCAGCCTGGGTATGGTGAAAAATGGTGTGCTTTCGGTACGATGGGCGAGGGCCGATGAAGCGGTCCCTGAGTGAAGTGCCAGGACACCTAAGGAGGATCTTGGAGGGTTCTGACCAGGCGATGCACGGGCTCGCGGTGCTTAGGACACCCATGCGTATGTCGTGGAAGATATATATATGTATGATGACGAGAAAATTATTGTAATCTGTTACTAGATCTCGTTGCTGACCTGCTGGTCTCAACGGAGAGTCCAGAGTGCTACTGTTTTGTGAGAAACAAGGATTGAATGGAAATTTCGAGTTATGACATCTATAACCAATTATTGTTTGTCAATGGATTGTTTTAAAAGTTAAAGTTTAAAGAGGAGTGTGTGCGTATCTGTATTCTAAAGCAAAAGTTAAGAAAGACATTCAATTATGGGTGGGTGAGTACTTGTCTAGTTCTACCAATTCCAGTGGTTGGGCGGTGGCTAACCCATGGGCCGGATGGGGTTAGGCTGGAATCAGTAGAGTTTTAATAATAAAATTAATTAATAAGAATACGTTTAGAACTCGAGTAGTTAAATAAAAGCCTGAAGACTTCTCTAATAAATAGATTAATGGCTATGCCTAGGAAAAAAGCGTTGATCCCTTCAAGTTAAGTCTGTAATAGTTTCCCTTCTATCTGGTTTATTTAGATGAAGATTAGTTCAGTATCTTGACCTCGTTAGAAAAATTCGTTAAGAAATTCAAAATGGTAGAATCGTCCCTGTTTTTCGGGCATGGGAAATTTTCTCGGTTTTGGTTTTTAGAATGACCACCAGCTTAGTCTCGTGCCCAGACATTCGAGGGCGAGGTCCCGAGTGGGAGACCCTGCCCCGCGCATGAGGGAGCTGCTTCCACTGCCAGCTACCGGGAATCCGGTGTGCGGAGGGGGCAGTGGGATCCTACAGGCTTCATCAATAGTTTCAAGGAACATTTGAGGGTATAAGAAGATTACCATTAAGGGATGTTGCTTCTTTTTTGATAGTTCTTCTTCATTTGGGAAGGATGGGAAATCTTCTTGTTTGCAATGCCAAATGGAAATGATAGAATTTCCATGTATGAAAGTGCAGCTTAACTTGGGAGAAGAAGGGGATGGAATACCGTCCTTGGTGTATACTTTTGTACATGAATTCAATTGCAAAATGGAAAAGAGAGGGTTTCCATTCACTCTTGCATTTGGGCTTTGCATGGAGATGGACATTGAAGATCTAAGGTTGCTATAAAGTCCCAAGTCAAAGAAGAGAATGCTGCAATTTCTGTGGACAGATTGGTACATGTGGTTTCATCACTAATTATCTTGGAAATTTTGATACGAGGTTGGATAGTTCCCATGTACCAAGAGAAGTTCCATGCATCATGGAAACACCCTTTTGTGATGTTATGTGGACCAATATGGCTGACTGCATACTTATTATGCAAGCTGAAAATTTACAGCTCTTGTGTTTGGAAGATAATGGAGTTCTTTTCTCCTCTATGAGCAAGTTTGATAATTGGCCACATGGATTAATGAACTGGGATGCTTGTAGACAACTTGTATGCAAGAATGGAAGCTCTTTTCCACTTTCTGGACGGTGTTTTCTTGCATATTTGAGAATAAGGATGCACCTATGTCATGCGGTGTTGATTCATGCATGGATCTTAAGCATGAAGAGATGATGATGCTTCCTATGATTTTAGAAGAGACATTTACTCTCATAAGTTGGAAGAGGTAAGTGATTATGACATGGATTATTTTGATGCCTACACCACTTGGAAAGATGATGGATTGGAAATCAATTGCATAAAGGGAGCTATGTCATATGAAAGCTTCTCTTTTGTTGATGTTATGGACTTATGCTCATATTGGTTAGGCATGGGCATAAACTTCTACATAGAGCAATGGGAAGTAGCATCTATGTACTCTCATTCATCGTCGCATGATCATGAAGCTTTCTATTTTGGAGATTTTGATTTGGAGCCACATGGGGATTTCCAAAGATCATTACTCATCATGAAGGATGCATTTTTCGTGGATATTTGGGATGCTCATGTGGAAGTATTTTTTTTGTTTTGATGGGCCGGATTTTGATCATACATGTCCTCTGATGGATTATCCACTTGGTGATATGCTTTTTAGGGAGATAATTCCCTACTATGTTTTTGTGGATCATCATGTTGACATGCCTTATGATCCGGAAGGACTCCTATGGGTAGATGATGCAGTTTTGAAGCTCACATGGACACTCATGGGTTGTACAGTTATGCATGGGCATGATGTTTTGCATTCGGGGGACCATGATCTTATTCTTCCATGTGATGTTGGTATGGTTTTCCACATGAGGCATACTTGGGATCCAGGTGGCATTTATGAGATTTTACCATGTATCATTTCATATGGTCCGAGTACTCTATTGGTTTTCATGATAATGGACATATGGATCACATTACCATTTGATCCGGAAGGCTACATCATTCTTGGATCACTCTTGTCATGCGGTGCCTTACTCGGGAGATGCTTATGCCTTGGCTAGCATGTTTGGCCATGGCATTATTATGTACAACAACATGGTTTGCTTGATGGAAGTATTCCTTGACCAAGTGGCATGTTTAGCATGTGGAGAATGGGCATTACATGAGGATTACATATGCTGTAATTTCTAGACAGCTTTGGTTGGATCCATTGTTGGGACCATTATTCTACTTCAACACACTTGGAAGATCATTATGGTACAAGGAAAAGATGCAGGATTCATTTGGTTGAGGTTATGCATCAATTTCAGCCCATTTTATGGAGATTTCATGAAGTATTTTCAAGGATCTTCACCGACAACAATCTCACATGATTGCATTGGAGTTGGAGTTGCGAGCTTGGGTTTATTATTCCAAATGTACTTCAAGAGCATTTTTTGGGAACCTCTTTTCTTCTCAAAGGTTCAAATTGCGTCCATACTTGAAGTGTAAATATCTTGTATGATTTTGAGGACAAAATCTTGGGGAAGGGATGGTTTGTCACATGAACCTATAGCATACATGTAAATGGGCCCATGGGTAAAACACTATAAATAGGGCCTTGGGCACATGGATAGGACCTTTTGTCATTTTACTAATCTTGGACATTCCATTGTACCTTTGGCTCCTACTATGGAGATGGCCATCTATGGTCAAGCTTGGCTCATGGGTGGCTAGCTTTCAAGCCATCCTCTTGGTGGTGAGAGGTTAACACTTAGGCCATTGTGTATCTTTCTCTTTGCTACATACACATATGGATTCTCTCTTGTTCATCTTTGGCTATGATGCTTGGAAATGCTAATTTCATGTGTAATGGATGCTAGAATTCATCTTTCATGTGTTTGATTTCATCTTTGACTCTAGATCCATTCCATGTACAGTTCATGGAGACATCACTATGGTCTTTGGTACTCTAAGCCATGGGCTTTACACGTTGGACAGGTATGAGAGATTGGCACATAATGCTTGTTCAGTTACTACCACAAATGCTATGAGTGATGCGGAGGAGCTATTACATTGCGTGCTTTGGTCACTTAAGTTTTTGGAAATTTGTTGTGCCTTAAAAGGTAAGAAACTATGTCAGTGTTTCCAAAGATTGAGGCCCATGTCAAACATGTATGTGAGGAGTGCATTTTAGGCAAGATACAATGTCATCATTCCCAAAAGATGGATCAGTTATTAGGGCTTGTCGTGTAGCCTGTAAAACAGCACGTGGGAGCTCGGCCACTAGCGGCGCACGCTCGGTAAGTTCTAGTGGGGTCTAGGGGTGAGGGCACCCAAGTTGGAGCACTTGGGTAGCCGAGCATGCTTATGGGCAGGCAAGCCCCTATAAGTGCCCGGGAGTGTGGGGTTATCCACATTCTCCTCTATGGCTGGGTGGTGACTAGAGCTCTTAGCCCTCTTTGGCTATGGTGACTACCACAACAAACATTGGTATCAGAGCTAGCTAGTCCTCTTTCTTGCTTCTTCTTGCGCGTGATCATTGGTAGAGATAAACCTTACTTTATCTTTGTTTTTATTATCTCTAGTTTTTTTAGTGTGTCTGCTTGCCTATGTGTGGAAGAGGATAAGGTGGATAAGAAGGAGTAGAAGATATAGTCAAAGCTCATGATGCAAGTGATAGGGCATGGAGGCCTTTCAGAGCTCTGGAGATGGCGGGGAGTGGACTAGACTAGACCAAGAAGGTTGTTGCACTCAAGAACTTTGTCAAGGATCCATGGGTTGAGGTATCCAACGCGCTTTGCAAGCTCTCTATGAAAATGGAGGATCTCGATAGACAAGTCTTTGAGAAAGGCTTTGAATACATGGCCCTCACCAATTTCCTCCCCTTTAAAGAGAACCCTAGCCTTAACCCAAGCCACGAACATGAAACTGCATAAACAAACACTTGTTGGAAGGTCAAAGGTAGAATCATGTTTTTCTCCATGTTCAATTGTCAAGAATGTCAAGCAATAAGGCTAATAGTAGCTAGGTTGCCCAAGTTGAGCCGCCTTGTTGCTGCATTGAGTTGAGCCACCTTGTTGCTACGTTAAGTTTTTTGGCTGGTCTTGACCATCTGGCTAGCCTAGCTTGACTGGCTAGTTGGATACCTAGGCTACACTAATCTAGGTGCCTTTTGTGCAAGAAGGGCCTCCCTTTTGTTAAGATTAGCGTGAAAGCTTGAGCTTGAAGAGTGCACAGGTAAATCTTCTCTCCCTTAGGTCTTCTTTAATGAAGCCTTTGTAGGTAGCATTGATGAGCTGAAGAGGCCATGGAGGCTTCTAGAGTGTTTGATATAAAAGGTTGAAGCAAGTGTTTGAGATTGAGTGTCCTGCCACCCAAGGCCCCCTCTACCACACCTGTTCCTCAGGAGGCTGATAATCCTCTAGGTGAAAAAAAGGATGAGTTGGCAAAAGTGGCTCAAAGATTGAAAGAGAAGGTGCAGATTAAGGATTGAATCTACAAAATGCATTGGTTCACTAGGTGTTTCCTAGGGTCAAAAGCTGTGGGAATCCTAGCAAAGGATCAAACTGTAGTAGACAAGAGGTTGTGGAGCTAGGGAGAAATCTTGCAAGCAAGTTCTAGCATGTGATGTAGGAGAACAAATTTGAAGATAACAACCCCTTGCGCTTCTAGCCTCTTTACTCTAATTGATAGTTTTGTCAATTAGTTTTTCTTTTTTGCAAACATCTTTTGCAAATATTATGGTTGAGGAAATGTGCTTGTATGGGTCTAAATTATGGACGAGGAAATGTGCTTGTATGGGTCTAAATTATGGATGAGGAAATGTGCTTGTATGGGTCTAAATTATGGCTGAGGGAATGCGCTTGCTTGGACCTAAGTAAGGTTACTTTGCATGTGTTTTCAAGGTTCACCATAGACCACAACAAACCTACTATTATGCCCAAGGGAATGTGCCTCCTTGGACCTAAGTAAGGTTTCTTTGCATGTGTCTGCAAGGTTCACCATAGACCTAAACAAACCTACTATTCTTGTTAGACAATGACATGAAAGCATCTTTGGAATCTTAAACAACCAAAGTGTTGTGATATTTAATAGCTATAGTGCTATTTGCTTGGTCCGTAGAGATGCAAGCGCTCACACATGGTCCATAGAAACAAGTGCTCTTTTGCATGGGTTCTCTGGGCAAGAATGTCATTTCTCCATTTGTACATGCTTTGGAGATTCTTGATAGAACTCGAGATATACCCAGCATGATTGTGTGCATGCATGGGTACATGCATATAATTCTCTTGTGAATATGTAGAATGTGATGCAGTTTGCAATTGCCAAGTATATATGGATGCACATGCTTACAGATACATGTTCACATATCACTTTGTGGGTAGGCGTACATGTACACATGCTTGGATTGGATTCATGGCTGTGTTGCCATAAACTTGGTGCCCTTAGTGGTCTTGTGCTTATTAGATATCTTATCTCTAAACAACAAATAAGTATCTTTGGAGTATGGCAACTACAATTTTTTGTTACTTTGACAACTGTAGTGTTGTGTTATTTAACAACCAGAGTGTTATGAGCTTGGTTTGTAGGTGATTCAAGCGCTCGTGTATGTGCAGGCTTATGGGCAAGAAGGCCCCTAGAAGTGCGCAGGACTGTGGGGTTATCCACATTCTCCTCTCTATGACTGGGTGGTGACTAGAGCTCTTAGTCCTCTTTGGCTATGGTGGTGGCTACTATGACATAATAGGGCTATCCAACACTATTCATCAAGGGATATCTTTATATGGCCCCATAAGGACACTATTGATTAGGGGATATCTCTACTTTATGACTTTTATTGATGATTAGTCTAGGCACACCTGAGTGTATCTGGTTTAATGGCAAAGTCAAAGGTTTTTACATGTTTTAGAAACTTTGCTTATATGGTTAATAGTGTGTCTGCATGTACAACTAGGACCCTTCATAAAGATCGAGGAAGGGAGCATACGTCAAAGGAGTTTCGTGTATATATGGTTAAAAGAGGCATAAAACATCAATGCATGGTACCTTATACACCTCAGCCAAATGGTGTGGCTGAGAGGAAGAATAGATTTCTTATGGAAATGGCATGGTGCATGGTTAAAGGCTAGGATTTGCCTCATATTTTTTTGGTTAGAGAGGCAGTTATGTGTACCACTTTTTTGCTAAACAAATGCCCCACCAAGGCCTTGCAAAGACAATTATCCCTTATGAAGCTTGGAATAGTAGGAAGCCATCTGTGGCTCATTTGCATGTTTTTGGTTGTCTTGATTATGCTCTTGTGCCTAAGCAATAACACAATAAAGCTGGATGATAAGGCAATCAAATGTATTTTTGTAGGATACAGCTCAGAAAGCAAAGGGTATAGACTTTACCATTCAGCCCACAAAGTGGATTTTGGTGAGTAGAGATGTTGTCTTTGTTGAGAACTTAGTTCAACCCATGCTTTTATGAAAAAAATAGCAAAACGTATACTCATAGGCCATCTTTGATACACTTCTACCTTTGTACAATGACAGGCAACCATATATGGAGCAATGAATGCTCAAAAAGGCGCTATAAATCAGGCCACACTCGTTGAAAATCAGCTCGAATTTCAGCCCATAGATCAGCCTATTGATCAGCCCATAGATCAGCCTATTGATGAGGCGATTGTGGATGATGCAATGGATGAGGAAAGGTTATCCATACAAACATCTAAGAGTCAGCCAAAATGGCCAGTGCAAACATTACGGGGGACAACAAATTAGCTACTACTCTACCTAGTAGGACATGTGCAGGTTCTCATCATGCATGTGCAGGTTCTCATCATTCATCTTATTCTTTTGTGGATCATGCTCTCATTGCCAGTATATAAAATGAAGATGAACCTATTTCCTTTTAGGAAGCACAATGATCATTAGATGCAGGCCATGCAGAATGAGTACGACTCTCCTTAAAAATGACACTTGGTATTTAGCAGATTTGTAAGCTTAAGTGTAAAGTTGATGATAGCATTGACGCTATAAGGCAAGGCTTTTTGCAAAGGGTTATGCTCAAGAGAAGGGCATAAATAATGATGAGACCTTTTCACTCACATCTCGTATGCCTATGATCTGGTGTAATATTGCATTGGCAGCACATCATGGTTGGAATGTACATCAGTTAGATAAATCAAGACTGTCTTCGTAAATAGTGACTTGCATGAGGCGTTTTATGTATCATAGGAAGGAACCTAAAGTTTACAAGTTAAGAAAATATTTATATGCAAGAATCTAAAATATCTAGGTTAAGAAAAGCTTTATATGGCCTTAAGAAGGCTCCCAAAGAAAGGTATAAGAAGATAAATGCATACTTGGGTGAACACATGAATAGGTGGCTCATTAGCTGGTGTCCATGGACACCCAGGTATAGAGCTATTTGGCACTTCATACTGGTAATTTAAAGGGTGCCTCAATCTTAAAAAAAGACTTTAAAGAAACATTTTTAAAAAAGTGAAGCCAACTGAAAAAAGTGGAGCCAACTAAAACGTCTTCACGACTCCACTCCTCTGAGAGTAGTGGATACTCTCTCTCTCTCTCTCTCTCTCTCTCTCTCTCTCTCTTCTATGGGTGCAACTGAGAAATTGAATCAAAGAGCTCTGCACAGGCTTCCATCTCTCTCTCTCTCTCTCTCTCTCTCTCTCTCTCTCTCTCTCTCTCTCTCTCTCTCTCTCTCTCTCTCTCTCTCTCTCTCTCTCTCTCTCTCTCTCTCTCTCTGTGGAAGGCCCACAATCAATAATTGAGACTTTTCAAATGGAGCTTGCTACAACTGTCTAGGAACTAGAGGTGTTTGGAAGTACTACTGAGGGTAATTTTTATCCAAGATTTGTTGAACAGGTGCAGAGTATAATCACTTTACAGGGTTGCTCTGAGCCAGATGGGGAGTCACTTTTGGAAGCACAGGTTTTGGAGGCACCAGTATGTAAGGTACAAATGAATTCCAAACACGTTGAGATCCTTTCAATACGGAAATATGAGGCCATGATGAAGAGGGAGTATCAAAAAAGACACCTTAATCAGAAGCAGGCTGAAGGTGCAAGAAATAGGGAGAAACCTACTATTGAAGAGGACATTCAAGCAAGAAAAAGGAGGTCTTCTGAGACCATTACTTGCCACATTATCTTAGAGTTGAGTGTTTATGGAAGAGAATACCAAAAGGAAGTAATCCAAGCAGTTCTAAATGACAAATGCATTTTACAATGCGCACAAGATAAAGTTCATGATCACTCCCTTAATATTCTCTCTGCATTTAGGATCTCCCTACATGCGTTGAAGAATCCGAAGTCTAACAATGAGATTTTCTTGAAACGTAGCGCTTTAACCATGCTTGTGAATGGGTTAATGCAATTGTCTCTTACATAAGTCCAATGGTAGCATGCTTGAGGCGTGCCAACATCATTATCAAGCAGCATTCATAGAGGTTTCGTGGATGAATACTAAGTAGATTCGGTCTTATCAAAGTATCCAATCTACTTAGTATTCATCCACGAAACCTCTATGAATGCTGCTTGATAATGATGTTGGCACGCCTCAAGCATGCTACCATTGGACTTATGTAAGAGACAATCGATGCAAGAAGGCAAGTTAGATAATGAGATGAAGGAGATAGTTGTCAAGTTTTGGACAGAGCGGACCAGGGTTTCTCCAAACAAGAAAGACATCGTTCGACGACGTACTAGCTGCAAGCAATACATTGAGCATCCAGTGCACTTGCTAGATGAATCTCAGGAATAAGGAGTCATAGTATTAACTTCCATTGCTATTGTATATTACTATGTGTTATGTAATGCATCCCACTTACATGTGTGCTATTGCATGCAAAAAATCAATCAAAAGCATATGTGCTATTTTGTGCTATATAGCACTAGGCTTTTATTTGATTTTTTCTGCTTGTTTGTGTTAACTAATGTATAGCGCTTGTGTATCTGCTATAGTCCTCAATGTGTGCTATATACTGCATTTCAGTAGAATGGGGTAACTGCCAGCTATTGCGTGCTAACCAGCATTCTATAGCAGATTATTCACAAGCACTGTACTAGCATGTTTGCTATTGTCTGCTATTATGGTGCTATATAGCATAGAAGATCATACTAGTTATTGCATAGCATACTAGTATGTGCTATAAAAAAGCACTATCCTATGCTATATAGCACAGTAAGCATGTTTTCTATCGTCCACTAGCATGTGCTATCTAATGCTGTGCACTGGCATGTGTGTTATTGACTACTATTGTGTGCTATATATAGCAGTCAGGAGATTCACAAGAAGGTGATGCATTTGTGCTTTGGTGTGCTATGGGGTGCTATTCTTTGCTGCAGTCCACATGCATGTGTGCTATGGTGTATACCAATTATTGATAGAAATTGCATCTGTGCTATTGCTTGCCATTATGTGCTATGTGTAGCAACCAAGGGCATCTGTGCTATTATCCACTATTGTGTGCTATATAATGCATTGCACCACTGGCATGTGTGGTATTGACTACTATTGTCTGCTATATAGCATCCAGGAGTATACCAGTTATTACATAGCACTTGCATCTATGCTATTGCTTGCTATTATATGCTATATAGCAATCAAAAGCATATGTGCTATTATCAACTTTTTTACTAGTATGTGTGGCATTGACTGCTATTGTGTGTTATATAGCAGCCAAGAATACATTTGCTATTGTCTACTAGCATGTGTTACATAAGCCATAGCACTTGCACATGTGCTGTTGTCTTCATATGTGTGCTATGTGTAATGCATTGCACTAGAATGTGTGTTTTTGGCCAGCTATGTGCGATATAATGCATAGCAGAAGCATAATGAGTTTTGCACTACTGCTATGCGCTATACAATGCATATCACATAGTATTATCATATGCTAGTGTGCTATATAGTTTATAGTTTTGAGTTACTTTAGGACATTGACAACTAATGCATATGTGTTATCTACAGATAGAGTATTTCCTAAAGTTTAGAGAGAACCACCCAATAGTGAAGATTGGGCAGAGGTCTTTTGAGAATCGCAAACCATGGTTCGTAAGAAAGCTAAAAGATTGGAACACATGCTGTTGTGTGTACCACATACAAATTCTATTCTTGAAAGATGCATACAATCAACTACGTTCCTATGCTGCTGGTTTTCATGGGAGGCCATGTTCATGTGCCTTTGACATTTGCAAAAAAGCTGTGCTTGGTGGAAAATGTGCGGCTTCAGAGCACTTGTTGTCTGGGATAACAAAACTATGGGAATCATGTGTATGTGCAAAGAATCAGGATTCAGCATCTCTCAGGTACGAATGTCTTATGGGCAAATGTGATAAATGCGGTGTGAAGAATGTTCCCTTTTGTCCATGTGAGCATCAAGAGACAACAAAAACAATTACAGTTCAAGTCCTTGAAGATGTTCAGGTTCAAAACAAGAATGGTGAAACAAGGAAACAAAAGGTGTTGTCCATCAAGCATCTGGTTGTCCATCAAGCATCTGGTTGTCGGAGAATTCACAAAGCTTTTGCAAGAAAGAACCAGGTCCTTCATCAAGCACAACTTTACATACAGATGGCAGGCTGATCAATATAGAGAGTGCTTGAAGGTGTTTCCTATAGTAGATACCATAGTCTCTGTGGTGGACTTCGCTCTAAGAACTACTCATTCAAAGAGCAGAATGCGATTCAGTCAATGCATTGGCACAGACCAATGTACAATCTTAGTTCACATTTCTTATCGGGTCGACGCGACAAAGATGACAGCATAATTAAGGAAATGCACTTTTATATTTCTCATGACAAGCTGCATGATACTCTCTTTATCCAACATTGCTTCCTTATGCACAACAGGTGGCTCAAAGATCAAGGTTTGTGTTTTGAGCAGCACTGGGTGTGGTCTGAGATGGTGCAGCTTTGCAATTCAAAGCTTCAAGGCCATTCTACTTTGTTTGGCAAATTAGGGACAGAGATGACATGGAACTTTTTTGGATCAGGTCATGGAAAGGGGGAACATAATGGTGCTGGCGCTGTGGTGAAGAGGGCCCTAACACATGAGCAGCTTAAGACAGACGGTGTGATTCTTAGGCAAGCTGCAGATGTTGTTGTTTTTTTGACAAAAACAATGTCACGTGGTGCATCTAGCTCCTATGCTCAGTCAACGAAAGCAGGCCCTGATATAAACATGACTTTTTGGCTAAAAAAGCCCAACGATGTAGACAGGTCAAATGCGTGGGGATTTGAGATTGTTAACGGGTCTCGATCCTTGCATAACATTTGTGGGTTTTCGTGTCATGATGTTACTCAATTGAAGACCATGCAGCTGTCATGTTTTTGCAATTCTTGCATCAAAAGGAAGTGGAGGTTACGACAAGGCATATGTTAAAAAATGGGAACACATTACACTTAAACCACAGTTGGGAAATGAGATACCAGTAGATGAAGCTTTGGCTGATTATGCTATGTTTGAAGGAGGATAGGATATGCTCAATCAGCTCATCCTTGAGGGGAGACAATTATGCTGTGAATGTAGAGGAGCAGAATGATGAAGGTGTGGACTTCTATATTCTTAAATGTGTTAAGACAAGGTATTTGACTGAGAAATCTCTCAGAGATACATGGGGAAACAGATTTGCGAGAGGCACTTATGTGATTATAGGGTACTATTACGAACAAAACAAAGACAATCCCCAACACTATACCTTGCTTGACAACATGGGTGTCAGCCACATGTACTCCCATCTTTTTAGAGCGATCAAGTTTGACATGCCTTTGGTGGATGCTATCTCAAAGACTTACTACTTGTCCCCGTCAATCCATGAGTCTATATACCATGCCATGCCTTATGAGGTATAGGCCAAATGTTGTATGCAGGCTTGGGATCTTTGAAAATACTATTCTTGATAGCTTACTTGTTTTGTTTTTGTAAAGTACTCATTATAAAGTTGAGTTAGTCATCATTGGGTACTGGCTACCTTTTCATTATCCATGCTATAACTGGATTAGTATAGTGGTGGTGGTGTGTAAATTTTTGCTTAGTCTTATAGAACCCCTATCGTTTATTTGGATTTTCTCCCTAATGTGCAGTATGTTGTTGGATGTTGTGCAAATTTAATTCCCTGTCCTTTCTACCATATGTACTGACTTGATCCTGCAAGTTTTTATGGTATTGCTACTCCTTTTGTGACTCTTGTGGACATATGCTAGTATGGCATTCTACCCTATTTTTCCTTCTTGTGTTGGGACACCAGGTGCTTTATGGCACATATGTCTTTGTCACAAGTGCCAACATAGGTATTGTCATCACTTAGATGTTTGACATGGTTGTTAGACATGACTACAATATAGCACACATCTGTGCTATATAGCATAGATGAGTTAGTGGACATGCAGGTGATGTCTGTCACATACATGTGATTTATGGCACACATGTCTTTGTCACAAGTGCCAACATAGGTGTAGTCACCACTTAGATGTTTGACATGGTTTGTCAGACATGACTGCAATATAGCACATATTTGTGCTACATAGCACACATCTGTGAGACAGCTTGTGTGCTTGTACTTGACATAGGCAGCTAGTTAAGAACAATTGGTACCACTACATAGAAACAACAGAGCCAACAGAACCTGGATAGTGCTATATAGCACTACCATACTACATATTAGACTAATCTTCAAAAAAGCAACAAGGCATTAAACTTAAATCACTGTAGTATTTGGATAATTGTATTCCAAAGGGTTTCAAAGTACACAATATCGTATAAGGGTATCCTATTACAAAAAGGTACGGGAGTACCATTGTACCAAAAGATCATCTATTTATTGTCATCTAAAGTGCCTGATCACACGAAGGGAGACAGGGTGTCCTTTGGATTAGTAATCATGTGAGTATGTGTATACTCCCGTGGGCTCCCACTTTGCCTCCATCTCAGCAGCCACCACGGGAAAAGGTCTTGGTGAGGTAGAAGGGGTTATTATCCATGTCCTCTAGCTCAAAGCTAGAAGGGGTTATTATCCGTGTCCTCTAGCTCAAAGATAGAAGGGTCTTGGTGAGGTAGAAGGGGTTATTATCCGTGTCCTCTAGCTCAAAGGTCAGCAGACAAAAAAAAAAAAAAATTCTGGAAAATTCTAGAATCAGTTTGCTTGGTTAGAGGCTCGCTTTTTCCTATAAATAGAAGCCTCCCCCTTTGTTAAAGGTTAATAGTGTTTATGCACTATTACTCTACTCCTACTACCCAGAGCCAATTACATTGAATTCACTTGATAATTCAATTGTTTTAAAATAAATCATCTCTAAAGAAATTGGTGGCCACTCTTGATCCAAACAAGAGTAGAACCCTCAATCCCTCAAGCCAAAGGAAAGCTTACAAAACTCTATGTAAGCTAAAATTTCTACTTTTTAATTTCAAATCTATGGTTTTCTGATTTCCTTATTTTTTATAGTTGATTAAAGTGAATCCTGATGTTATGCCTTGATGAAAAGGCTACCCCCTTCTCTTCCTTGAGAATTCAGCCTTTCTTTATCCTAAAATGAGTAACAAATAAATTGATTAAACTTTTCTTATTAATTACTACCAGAAAGTGAAAATTGAGTAGATTAGAGTACTTTACTTCAAATTGGGGTTAATTTTAAATTAAAAATAGAATATTAAAATTTGAGAAATGGTCAGCCATACAAAGGAGGTTATGGCAAAAAAAATTTAAATTTTGTGAAAAAAAAAGTTTATTTTTATGTTATTCTAAAAGAGTAATTCCCACCGTTTGTGCATTCTAAAAGGAATATTTTTATTTACTCCATGTACATATTCACCTATGAATATGCATGGATATCATTGATATTAATTATTCAAATTAATTTCTATGCATAGAAAGATGCATATTAGAAATCTTTTTATTATAAAAGTGTTGTTTTCATTGAAATTAAATTCTGTGCATAGAAAGATGCATAATGGAAACTTTTTTATTATAAAAGTGTTATTTTCATTGAATTTAATTTCTATGCATAGAAAGATGCATAATGGAAATTTTTATTATAAAAGTATTATTTTCATTGAATTTAATTTATATGCATGGAAAGATGCATAATGGAAATTTTTTTATTATAAAAGTGTTATTTTCATTGAATTTAATTTCTATGCATAGAAAGATGCATAATGAAAATTTTCATTAAAATTGATTTTATGCATAGAAAGATGCATTAAAGATTTATTTTTATTTCAAAAGCGTTATTCTCATTAAAATTGATTTTATGCATAGAAAGATGCACAAAGGATTTATTTTTCTTTCAAAAGTGTTATTCTCATTAAAATCGATTTTATGCATAGAAAGATGCACAAAGAATTTATTTTTCTTTCAAAAGTGTTATTCTCATTAAAATTGATTTTATGCATAGAAAGATGCATAAAGGATTTATTTTTCTTTCAAAAGTGTTATTCTCATTAAAATTGATTTTATGCATAGAAAGATGCATAAAGGATTTTTTTTAAGATGCATAAAGGATTTAATTTTATTTCAAAAGTGTTATTTTTCTTAAAATTGAATTTATGCATAAATAGATGCATAAAAGGACTTTTATAAAAGTGTTATTCCCATTGAAGTTGATTTTTATGCATAAATAGATGCGTAAAGAATCTTTATATCAAAAATTAGAATTCTCTTAAATTCTATGTTTAAATTGTATGAATAGATGTGAATGAAGGGATGGATAGATGTGATGTGAATCAAATAGATGTGAATGGATGATGGATGTGATGTGAATAGAGGTGATGATATGTGAGGTGAATAGATGTGATGAGATGTGATGTGAATCAGATAGATGTGAATGGATGGATGTGATGTGAATAGAAGTCATGAGATGTGAGGTGAATAGATGTGATGAGATGTGATGTGAATCAGATAGATGTGATGTGAATAGAGGTGATAAGATGTGAGGTGAATAGCTGTGATGAGATGTAATGTGAATCAGATAGATGTGAATGGATGGATGGATGTGATGTGAATAGAGGTGATGAGATGTGAGGTGAATAGATTTGATGAGATGTGATGTGAATCAAATAGATGTGGATGGATAGATGGATGTGATGTGAATAGAGGTGATGAGATGTGAGGTGAATAGATGTGATGAGATGTGATGTGAGGTGAATAGATGTGAATAGATGTGATGAGATGTGATGTGAATCAAATAGATGTGAATGGATGGATGGATGTGATGTGAATAGAGGTGATGAGATGTGAGGTGAATAGATGTGAGGAGATGTGATGTGAATCAGATAGATGTGAATGGATGGATGGATGTGATGTGAAAAGAGGTGATGAGATATGAGGCGAATAGATGTAACAAGATGTGATGAGAATCAGATAAGTGTGAATGAATGGATGGGTGGTTTTGATGTGAATAGAGGTGAGTAGATGTGATGTGAATTAGATAGATGTGATGTGAATCAGATAGATGTGAATGAATGGATGAGATGTGATGTCATGTGAATCGGGATGTAAATGAATGATATGGGATATGAGTGGATGATATGTGATGAAAATGGATGTAAATGTATAAGTGAAGAATGGATGTGAATGTATATGTGAAAGAATTGATGTGAATGAGTATGTGAAAGAATGGATATAGATGTGTATGTGAAAGAATGTGATGTGATGGAAAGAGATGTGATGTATCATAAATATATGTGGATGTGAATGTGATGGATATGAATGAATGTGAATGTGATGGATATGAATGAATGTGAATGTGATGAGTATGAATGAATGTGAATGTGATGGATATGAATGAATGTGATGTGATGGGATGTGAATCGGGATAGACGTGAATGAATGAGATGTGAGGTAAAATGAATGAGATGTGATGTGAGTGAATGTGATGTGATGAGATGTGGATGGGTAGATGCAAGTGGGTGAGATTTGATGCAGATAAATGAGAAAAGATGTGATGAAATGGAAAATGATGTGATGAGAATGGGAATACACATGAAATAAATGAGAATTGATGTGGAACAATGTGGAAAGACGAGAGTTCGTTATAGAAACTATATTTATGACCTGTTTTTAAATGGTTGTTTTATGTCAAGAATGCTGGGAAAGCATTTTGATCGTCTTGTCAACAATGAGGTTGTGGAGACTTAGTCTGATAAAGTTGCAACAGCTGACGGAGAGTCAATGGAGGACGTCTCGCGTAGCAAGGTCTCGGCTGAGGTCTTGACCAGCCTCGGTTCGATTAAAATGGTGAGGTTTCGGTACAACTAATGAGGGACCAAGGAAGCGGCCTATGAGTGAAGCGCTAGGTCACCTGCGAAGGATCTTAGAGGGTGTTGACCATACGGTGCTCGGGCTCTGGGTCATCGACGATACCCACGCGTGCGTCGAGGAAGATATTGGAACAAGGAGTAAGAGTTGTTTTCTGAATTCGGGCATGGATCTGGTTGATTGACCTTGGTGGTCCTCAACGGATGAGTCCATGGCTCTTTTATATGGATCCGTTGGTTGACCTTGCTGATCTTCAACAGTGATTCCATTTTGATATGTGAATATATTGCCACTTACTATGAGCTAGGAACTATCGAAAAGGCCCCCTGAGTGGACAGGTGGCGAGCATTCTGGTTTCCAATGATGCCATAGGTACACCGATGAAGGAATGATTGGAATTAAGGATTCAACCAGAGATTTTGAGGATTTTGATCAGTGACTCTATGATTTCATTAAATGATTATTTTAAAGACAACTGATTCTGTGAAAAAAGGCAATTACGTATTGGGTGTGTAAGTGGTGTGACTAATTTTAAGTTTGCATGAATACCCGGCTAGGGGGCCTGGGAACTCTTTTCCCTGGTACCCAGACAAAACCTAACCAAATTCTTAATTAGATCCCATCACTACAGTGGTTGGGCGGTTGGCTAACCCATGGGTCTGGATGGGGTTAGGCTGGACTGATGGATCCCTAAATTGAGACTCAATTCTGTTATGGTACGATAGATGAAGTAAATCCCGGACAAAAATTGTTCCATGGAAAAGAACCAACGGCTGTGCCTCTCAATGAGGAAAAAAGCGTTGGTCTCTATGATCCAGGTGCAATCTTTCCCCTAATCTGACTATAGGACTTACAGGTTCGGTCAGATTAGTTCAGTTAGTTAAGGCTTTTGACTACGTTAGAGAAAAATTTATCCTAGAGGAATCGCCCATGTTTTCCGAGCAAGGGAAGTTTTTCCGGGTTCGATTTTGGAAGAACCCATGGATTAGTCTCTTGTTCGGATATCCGTGGGCGAGGCCCCGAGTGAGGGACCCTACCCCGCACAAGAAGTGCTACTTCCGCTGCTAGCACCCTTGAATTCATTGCGCAGTGGGGACAAGGATCTCACAGGTGGCAAGAGCTATGAGAGCTGAAGGGATCCTGAAGAAGCAATCAAGGAAAGACTCCAAGAAGAAGAAGAAGAAGGAAAAAAGGAAGAAGAAAGAGGAAGAAACCTCATAATCGGATTCCAAAGAAGACACCTTAGAGTCAGAGTTTAGTCAGGAGTCGAATGTCGAAGAGCAAAAGCCCTGGAAAAAGAAATGTAGGAAGCAGGTAGTAAAATGTTTAGGAAGAACTAAAGGCTGCCCTAGCCAAGATTATTGGAGGACACATAGGATCCAAACTCAGACTATACATCTGGTGCACACACATGAAACAGGAGTGCCAATTAAGAAACACTCAGCAAGTATGCACTATCTGTGGGAGGAACAATCACACTGTAGAGACGTACTACTATAATACTTAGAACAAAAGTCTGAGGGTGATGGAAAGGCAACAAGCTCGAGCTATCCTTAACCAGGTCACCAATAAGACCTCAAGTCAAGAGACCTTATGGAAGAGGAGGTGACAAATTTGGACCAAGGGGAGCATGCTTTCACTGCAATGGTCTAGGACATAGACAAAATGATTGCACCATCTTTGAATGCCATCAGCAAGAACTACAAGAGGCAAGCCACAAAGGGAGGCAAACCCGGTAGGAGCTAATGCTACTGTGAACACGATAAAAGTAGAACATGGAGCAAGAAAAGAATAAGAGAAACCACCACAGGTGATGGATGTGACAAGATCACAAGGACTTGTCAAGACACTGAGACAAGCAAGAATGTCGAGAGCCAAAACATAAAAAGAAGCTAGAATAATGAGCAGGGCATCAAAGGGTCTAAGAAAAAATCACCAAGTTAGTGCAGAGCGCACAAGATATGGTGAGGAAAATGCAGGAAATCTCACCCCTGGGAGAGAATCTTGAGAAAAATCTAGGCAGGAAAAAACTGTTCAAGAAAATAGAGGACATTGACACAGGAAAGAAGCCGATGTCAAACTACCAACTGGAGCCAATTATAGCCTAGAGCAGCAAAAGTCCATCGAGAGAAGAAAAGGAAGGAAATCTGGAAGAAATCCAGACCGAAAAACTGACAAGAGGTGTAATACCCCCACCCCCTCCGGCGGAAGCGGCGTTAGTCTCTCGCACAGGGTAGGGATCCACACTCGGGGCCTCGCCCACGGATATCCGGACAAGAGACTAGCCCGGTGGTTCCTCCGAAACCAAACCTAAAAAAACTTCCCTTTCTCGAAAGGCACGGGCGATTCCACCCGAAAAATCATCTAACGGGAGAATTGATCTAACGAGTCAAAGTCTTAACTAACTAAACTGATCCGACCAAACCCGAAAGTCACATGGTCAAATCAAGGAAGAGACTTGCACTTGGTCCATAGAATCACTGCTTTTTTTCTCCTTTAGCGAGGCACAGCCGCGTTGATTTCCTCCCACACAGAACAAGGGTCTTCTTAGGACTTAATCTAACTAACGTAACTTAATCGTAACTATTTGTATCGCAGGAATCCCCCGATCCTAGGCCACTAATTCCCTCCCACAGAACAAGGGTCTTCTTAGGACTTAATCCATCTAACGTAACTTAATCGTAACTATTTGTATCACAGGAATCCCCCGATCCAGCCTAACCCCAACCGGCCCATGGGTTAGCCAACCGCCCAACCACTGTATTGGTGGGATTCCTTTATAAAAATTTGGTTATGTTTTGCTCGGGTACCGAGGAAAAAAGTTCCCAGGTCCCCTAGCCAGTGCTTCAACCAAAATTCAAGGTAGTCATACCACTTACACACCCTATATGAAATTGCCATTTTAACATATTCGGTTGTCTTTAAAACAATCTTTCAATGAAATCATAGTATTACTGATCATAATCCTCCAAAATATTGAGTCCATTGATTTACAAAATATATCATCTGGAATCTCCGTTTGAAGACCAACTCGTCAACCAGCTTGTCAACCAAATGAGATCCAATATTAAAGTTCAGTTCACAAAAGTAATTCCTTTCAGTTCATCCGTATCTCCCTCGACGTACGCATGGGTGTCCTAGCAGCTGCGAGCCCATGCAGCATCACCTGGTCAGAACCCTCTAGGATCCTACTTAGATGTCCTAGCACTTCACTCGGGATCGTTTCGTCTCGTTCCTCGCCCATTGTACCGAAAGCGTACCATTTTAACCATACCGAGGCTAGTCAAGATGTCGGCAGGCTTTGTCGTGAGAGAGCGACGTCCCTCGACGACTCCCCGGCAGTTGTGCAACGAGCCTCTCCTTAGTTAAACACATACCAAATGCTTCCTCCACCAGCATTCTGGTGTAAAACAGTCCTTTAAAAGAAAACAGAGGTTCTATGCAAGTAGAATTCCCAGTTCGAGATTGGTTCCACAAAACCCTTTTTCCTTAATCCACATTTTCTTAATGAGAATCATTGATCTCTCATCAGGGTAATCTACTCATCATTTCACGAAATTTCCAACTAGATTCTTGGTGATTTCGGTTAAGAGAAAACTATGCTAATTCAATGGTAGTCTATTCTTTGTGTCAAGAATTGGAATTGGTCTCACGAGGTTTTTGCTTGATTCAGATTCAAGAGATGGGCAAGTAGTTTACTGGCCTCCCCTCTCGCAGTCGTGGTCTAACCAAAATTATTCGGTTTACTTCTAGCTTTGATTCCTAAGGATTTTCTTCAGATAAAAATCTATTGAACTTCTAACCATAAGGAAAATTCCAACTTTATGAATTTCATTCCTTCCTAAACCATAATAGATAAAGAAATGGTTCTATATGACAATATCGGGTTTTTAAAAAAATACTCTTCTTCCATTAATCTAATTTTGGGTAAATATCAATTTGGTGATTTATCCATCTAAAATATCTAAGAATATTCTTTCTACCAATTTAATTATCAACCCTAAGTTTCTAGGTGGAATTATGGTGAAAATTCCTCTTTTCTCACCAAAATTTAATTTAAACCTTTCTCTACTTAAAATACCATAAAAATTCTTCTTTTAATTAAATACAATTATCCATTTTTTAAATATGCTTAAAATTCCTCTTTTTGCATTTAAATGATTGAATTCCAAATGTCATGGGAATTCCTCTTTTATCATTTAAAAATTCTTATATATAAAATAAATTTATCCAAAATTTCTCCTTTTTAAATTAAATAAAAATATCTATTATTTTAAATATGCCAAAAATTCCTCTTTTACCATTAATTACTTGAATCTCAATTATCATGGGAACTCCTCTTTTTGCATAAAAATAAATTTACCAAAAATTTCTCTTTTCTTTTAATTAAATATTTATGCATAAATACTAAAAATTTATTTTCCATGAATATGATGAAAATCATATACATAAGAAAGCATTCTAAATAAGCATAAAGATTAACTTTTTCTTGATTACACATTAAGATTCTTAGGGAAAGCTTGATTTGAATTAAAAACAACCATTTAGAAAACTTCTCAAGCTTGAGAGGGGTTGAGAAAGGGCGAGCGGTGTGACGGATTCCCTTAACCTTAAAGGGGGAAGCCGGGGGATTGGCTTCTTGTAGTGACTAGTATTCTGCAAGGAAGAGAAGTCATTTGAAAAAATTAACCAAAAAAAAAAACATAAAATTTATTCTTACCTCAAGGATTAGCTTGTTTCTTTTTCTAGAAGTGAAGCCCCCAACCAATCAATTGGTTTAGCAAGTGGAGAAGAGAGCTCCAAGAGTTGTTGAAGAGAGAGAGAGAGAGAGAAGCTCCAAGCTCCCCAAAAGTAGAGGAATTTTAAGGAATAATAGAAAATATGATTATTTTAATGTAATACTGACATGGTATAGCTCACAGATGAGAATACAAAAGAATGAGGGTCTATTTATAGGTGAGGAAGGTGACTAACTGAGTCTAACTGGGTTCTAAAATTTTCCAGCTTCAGTTTGACTCAATTTGGACCAGATTTGGATCAGTTTAGGTCCCCTTTTGATCTAGTTTGATCCAAGAGAGAGGAAAGATAAAAATATCACTTTTTTTTAATTAAAAACCCTTCCACACATGTGAAGGAGGCACCTACCTCAAAGGTCCCCCTCTCCTTACCAAGGTGTCAAAAATTCATCATTTTTCTAAAATATCTCATTTTTTTGTAATATCTCTTAATTTTTAACTAATAAACCTTGTACTCAGTCAACTCTTCATATTATGTGAGCATTTACTCATTTTTGGGTATTTTCTTTTATTTTTTGGATTTATCTCATCCCAACACTTGGATTAATCCTATTGGCCCCATAGGAATTCTTCTCTCTAGGCAAAAACAAGGAAAAATAATATTTTCTTGCATTCAAAAATAGGAAATGATTACAGGGAATTGAGGTAAAAGCTTATTTATTATTCAAGCTGCTAAGGAGGAATCTTACAAGAGGAAGTCAGAAATAGGAAAGGGATGCAAAAGATAAATAAGGAAGGATGTACAAAAACCAAGGCATGCTACAACTGATAGCAGCAAAGAATTCGACCTATGGGAGGACCTCAGCAAGATGAAATTGAACATCACCCTGGATCAAGTGTTGAATCTAGTTCCTAATTACAGGCAAAAGTTGCTTCAAGCCATAGTTCCAAATGAGAATCTGGTGTAGATGACCTTGTAGGAACTGGAAAACCCATAAGTTGAATGTAGGAATGTGGAAACAATCCAAGACTGTGATACGTCCGTTCTGGCAGTGACCATCAAGATCAAAGGAGACACAGTGATGACAAGGGTCATTCTGGATGGAGGGTTAGGGGTAAATATAATATAATATAGTCTGGCAAAAAAACTTAGAATTACTAGCATGCAGCCAACTCTATTCCAGATCTGGCTGGCCAAAGAAGGGTCTGACCTGTTGGGATAATCAGAGGAGAATAAATATAAGTGTGGTAGGATGCATGTTCACTACCGTGTTCATAGTTCTCAAGATGACTTAGATAGCAAGTGCACCCATGCTCCTAGGAAAACCGTGGCTCAGGAGTGGAATGATAAAGCACAACTGGGACACGGACAAGATCACAATTAGGAGAGGCAAAAAGAAAGTCTGCATTTCAATTGTGCAAGAAAAGACAGACTAAACTTGGCAAGCCGACCAATACACTCAGAGGGCATAAACTACGTAGAAGGGGTAGAAGATGACAAAGAAGGGCAGATCATGAAGGAGAATCTAGAGTTGCTATCGCTATTTGAGGTGGACATAGAGAGGATTGTACAAAGGTACAATCTAGAAGTCCTGGCGGCCCATCCTGAAGTGCTGATGATAAATGAAGAAAGTGCACAGGAAGAGGGGGAGAACACACAAGATAGTGTGATAGAGTTGCAGGCCAAGCAAGAATGAGCAATGTTGGCCCTCAAGCAACAGGAAGACCAACTCAAGAAGCGGAACATCAGAGTCCAAGAAGACAAACTGGAAGAAGTAAACCTGAGGAAATTGACAAACTGTTGAGAGTTGGGTTCATCTATCCACTGGATAGGGCAAAATGGCTTTCACCAATAGTCATTGTCCCAAAGAAAAATGGGAACCGCAAGCTAAATGCCTCCACCATATTGGATCCATTCCCGCTACCATTCATAGATTCCTTGCTGGATGCGTTAGTTGGGCATGAGATATACTCCTTTCTGGATGGGTTCAATGGATACAACCAGGTAGATATGGCCTTGGAAGGTAAAGAGAAAATAGACTGTAACAAAATGGGAGACATTTGCCTCCAATATGATGACATTCGGGTTGAAAATGCTCCTATTAGATTCCAAAGGATGGTTCAGGAAATATTCTATGAATATTTGACCACCTTCATGAGGGTGTTTGTGGATGAACTTAGTGTGTTTGGAAAGAAACAAGAACACATAATACACCTCACAATGTGTCTGGAGAAGTGCAGGAAGGCTAGACTGAGCCTAAATCCAGCCAAGTGTGCCTTTGTGGTAACAAGTGGATCCCTCTTAGGGCATATAGTGTCTGCAAAAGGGCTAGCTGTGGATCTGGCCAAGGTCGTGATCATTGTGAAGCTGCGGCTACCCAAGAACGCCAAAGAACTTGTAATATTCTTAGGGTTAATCAAGTGGCATAGCAGATTCATGAGGTTCTTTTGCTACTGGTAAACGTGGAAGTGCCCCTGTACAGTCTGACAATGAAAGATGCAGAATATGTCTGGTCTAGATCATGTCAAGAGGCATTCCAAAACCTCAAGAGAATATTGTCTGTAGGACCCATTCTCCAACAGCCAAACTATGACTTGGTAATTCATGTGTTTGTTGATGTCTCTGATGTTGCCATTGGTAGTTCTCTGATGCAGAGAGCTAGCACAGACCAACTTACTATGCAAGTAAGAGGTTGTCTAGACCAAAGAAGAACTACTCTACAAAAAAAAAAGGGAGTCACTTGGAATGATCTACTCCATTAAGAAGTTTAGACACTACCTGTTGGGAAAAATTTTTGAATTTCATGTTGCTCATAAAGCTCTCCTATACCTAATAAACAAACCACAGCTTGCAGGAAAATTGGCCAGATGGATGCTCTTGTTATAGGAGTTTGAGTTCAACATAAGGCACACCCTTAGGAACAAGCATGCATCAGACTTCATGTCAAGACTAGAAACAGAAGAAGAGCTAGAGGGGTGGAAGATGATTTCCCAAATGCACAATTCTTCCTCACAGAAGAAGGAGAGAAACCTAGTTGGTACGACGAAATGTTGCAATTCATGTCTAACTTGTCATTTTTGGAGTAAATGTCTAGAGATCAAAGAAAGAAGATAACTCTCCAGAGCAAGTCATTCATGGTGGTAGCTGGTGGGCAGCTCTATAAGATGGGCATTGATCACATATTGAGAAGATGCATCCTTGAATATGAGCAGCAGACTGTGCTCGCAGAAGCACACTAAGGTATAATTAGTGGGCATTTTTCCAAAGAAGTCACGGGATAGAAGGTGTTAGAGGCAGGTCTGTGTAGTGGCTGATTGCATTAAAAGACATGCATAGGTTTGCAAAGGAATGCGATATGTGCCAGAGCTTGGGGCAATCGAACGATGCAAATAAAATGCTGCACACCCTAGTGTTGCCCCTAGAGCTGTTCTAGAAATGGGGTCTGGATTTTGTGGGTCCATTTAAGCCACCAGCTCAAAGAACAAGAAATAAATACATCCTCTAGTGTCCACGGATTACTGCACCAAATGGGTAGAGGCCAAGGCCCTGAAGGACTGTAAGGCATCATTAATAGCAAAGTTTCTCTATGAAGCCATAATGACAAGATTTGGATGCCCAATTGAGATAGTCAGTGACTAAGGGACCCATTTCCTTAATGAAGTGATCAGGAAACTAATAGAGTAGCACATTATAATACATAAAAGTCAATAATCTACTATCCACAAGAAAATGGGCAAGAAAAATCCTGAAGGGAATAATGATCAAGATAGTGAATGAGAATGGGCAAGCAAAATGCACAAATAAAATCCTAAAGGGAATACTAATCAAGATAGTAAATGAGAATAGGACCGATTGGGACGACACAAAGCTACACTTAACGTTATGGGAATTCCGGACAACATATAACAATTCAACATGACTTCATTAGGAATTTTTTGGACCCAAAAAGGGCCTCCTAAGGATCCCTAATTTTAAGGGATTAGAGCTTAAAAAGTTGGGCTGCTTAAGGGAGAAAAAGGCTATGATGACCCCTATTTTTTGCCTTGCCACATCAGCCATACCCCCCTAGTTTCACTTTTTAAAGGGAATATTCTCATACTCTCTCTCTTACTTTTTGACTTTTCTCATATTTTCTCTCTTACTTTTTGAATTTTTTATCTTCACTCTCTACAAATTGAATCTCTCTTGTCAGTTTGAAATCTCCTTTCTCATTAACTCCCACCATATCTCCCTCCCACATCAGCAAAACATTCTCGTATTTAGATGGGCCCCAAAAAGTTTAAAAAAATATTTTTTTATTTTTTTACATTTTGAGGTGGAAAAAACACCACCCAACCAATATGTATGATGAAAATAATTTTTTCCTTCCAAAAAGCTTGAAGTAAGAGTTGTTTTCTGAAACCGGGCATGGATCTGGTTGATTGACATTGTTGGTCCTCAACGGATGAGTCCATGGCTCTTTTATATGGATCTGTTGGTTAATCTTACTGATCTTCAATGGAGATTCCATCTTGATTTTTATAAGTGAACATATTGTCGGGTACTATGAGCTAGGAACTATCGAAAAGGCCCCTGAGAGACAGGTGGTGAGCGTTCTGGTTGCCAATGATGCCATAGGTACACCGATGTGAAGGAATGATTGGAAATTAGGATTCAACCGGATATTTTGGAGGATTATGATCAGTGACACTATGGTTTCATTAAATAATTGTTTTAAAGATAGCTGAATCTATGAAAAAGGCAATTTCATATTGGGTGTGTAAGTGGTATGACTGGCGTTAAATTTGCATAAATATCCGGCTAGGGGGCCTGGGAACTCTTTTCCCTGGTACCTGGGACAAACTTACTCTTTCTACATAGGACACTTGTCCTTATCAAGAACAACATTGCTATGCAAAAATGCCCTTCAAAAACTTTAATGTTGAGTTCAATTTGATTCCCTAACTTTTAGCCATGCTAATCACCTCAGTAAACACTTAATCACTATCATTAACAATCAATCAACAATAGTCAGCAAAAATTAAGCCTAGCAATCATCAATCAGGGTTGTTTTAGTTTTAGGAAACCATCATTTTTACTTTAAATCAGTCTCAAAACCTTGCATTGCACATATCGCATTTGTACTGCCAAATCTTGTAAGAGGCATAGACAGAGCTAAGAGGAGGAGTACTCTAGTAAGACCACCTCCAAATTGTAACAAACACAATAACTCATGTTGAGAAGTTCACTAGGGAAGGAATTCACACTTGGGCCACACAAATGAAATACCTCTTAATACAAAAAGCTATGGTGGAAGATGGTTAAGGAAGATGTACCTAATAATAAAATTGATGAGTGGGTAGAGAAAGATGAGCAAGCATTGTCACTCATTAGGTTACATTTGGGGGCCTAATCTCACTCACCACATTGATCACAAGGATAATGCCAAAGATCCATGGGAAGAGTTAAACTCAGTTTTGTAGCTAAAGCAAAACATCAAGAAATTCATCTCAAAATTTAATTCTATTATGGGTTGGAAATGAATTTCACCGAGTCACTCTAGCACAATTTGTTAGCAAGATGAAAAGAATAATTGTTGAGAAATATGGTGTGAGAGCACAAGGAAGAGATAGGGAGTGAGTTGAGTAAACCAAGCAAGAGCAAAGCATAGCATGCAGCCACATGATCAAAGAGATTTATCCCACATTGATGTACAAGCCCAAGGGTGTACCTCCTCATATAAAAGGGGACCATTTCAAGCAATGAAATTATATCACTTGCACACATCTCAAGCCTCTTTATGAGTACAAGTCTTAATCTTGTAACCTAATTGTGCTTGAGTCTATTATACATACTTAATCTAATTGAGTATATTACACATGCTTGAGTCTTAATCTTGTAACCTAATTGTACTTGAGTCTATTACACATACTTGAGTCTTAATCTTGTAACCTAATTATACTTGAGTCTATTACACATACTCATCATCATGAGTGTACTTAGGCACCATCCACCCTAGATTAGGCTAATCATATCATTAGTAGGTCATTAGATAAACCCTAATCTCCATATTTGTGTGTAAGAGATATCATGGATATTAACATCGTATCAGAGCCATCCCTCTCCCCGTGGCTTCTCATTAGTTAATCTTTGCACAATTAGTACTAATCTCATCATTAAGTTTCACTAATCTCAATATTATCCTTAAGAATCTCTAGTGGAAGAAATTTGGAGTAGGTGAATCTCCCTAACCAAGAAGCGATTACTCAAATCCTTTTAGGGGCATATTGTCTACCTTAGATGACCCTACAAGTCCAAGCAATCAGCCAAAAATCCACCCTACATCTTGAAATCGCCTATACAACTGTCGCCTTTGTTTCGCTTCATTCGACGCCGCGAAGCAAAATTGGCACAAGCCCTTCTTGGGGGCTAGTTACCACTTGGTACAAGCTCTCCACAGTACAATTCTTAGACCATTTAGTGCACACATTACAATGCTGGAGTGCAAAAACCAGTCAGGATTCCAGGGTAAATTTCCCAATTTTCAGGCAATTTGAGCTAGATTTTTGGGCTTAAACCTTTTCAATCCATCAAGGGTAAGGAAGCTATATTGAAAGCCCCTTTAATGCTTGCATCTACGACCTCAATTTTAGCCTCCACATTCTGTTATCTCTAATCACCTTGATAAAGCACTAATCACCACATTCTGTTATCTCTAATCACCTTGATAAAGCACTAATCACCACCAAAAGCCATGCCTCTCAGACTAACTCCAAGGTTAAGCAAGAATGCAAAGCAATGGGTTTCACCTCGACTTATGTACCAACACCATGCTTAGAGAAGCCAAAGGAGCTTATGGTGGATGCCAAGCAACAAGAGGCAATACCTTTCCTCTATGCAATGGTATTACCCATGTCTCTTTCCATCAACAAGAAAGGACCACCCATGGTGCCAAATTCCAAAGAGTGTCGTACACACACTTCCGTAGCACCGCCAAGTAACCCCAAGGCTCAAAAATATCACCACAATCCCACATGCCTATGTGTGTGCCATGCCACAACCCCAACTCGCAAGCTACAAAAAGACAAAGCTCAATCAAGCATGCCAACAAAGCTGACCACATTGGCAGCCAAGCTTTCATCATGGATGAGCAAGCGATTTTCTACTTAGTGAGGCCACACGATAAGCTGAAACCGTAAAACTCCATTATACATATGTAAGGTTTCCTATTGATTGTACATATACATATACTCGAGAATGATACAAAATTTGAAACCCAAGACAAAACCAAAAACAACCAAAAAGTAAAAACATGTACATGCACCTATGAGCACATAGCACATATGCACACTCACACACGTTGTCGTGCCACAGCACGTCTATGGTGTGAAACCATGCATGTGAGGCCATTAAATGCAAATCCAGATGCATGGGATTAAGTGCCTGTGTACATATGGGATGTATGGCGTGTGGAGGGTTTTGCTTTTGAGGGCGTCGCCAGGTGTACAGGTGAAATGGTTTGGTGTTGAGCTTGTTACAAGCCTGTCCGGTGAGAGGTCAGCTGGGGATGGTTTCAGCTGCTCCGTCGTCTGAATTTGTGGGCGCGTCCAAATACAATGGGCACTCGTGAGTCAGTATTTGAAGGCATGAGGCATGGGCAATTAAAGATGATGAGGCCAATATGCCTTGACATGGTGTGAAAAGAAGCATATTGGGGTGGCCATCTTAGGCAAAATAATATATATATATATATATATATATATATATATAATTAAGTGGCAAGAAGGACGTGGAGGTTCTGGAGGTGGCCAGCACGTGAAGGGGAAGTTCAAGAAGCTGGCGAGCTGGCGCAGAAGAGGCGGTCGCTGAGCACGTGAAAGAAGCCGTGTGTGTGACGGGAAGAGAGGAGCAGCGCAGCTGCAGATATACAGAGAAGAATCGCCTTGTGGGGATATACACAGAGAAGACGCCGCCTCGTAGCCAGGCGCAGCTGAGGGCGCCAGTTGTGAGAGGATGGCCGCTTGGTGATTCTCGGGAGCAGAGGAGTGTGTAGCCACAGGTGCGGGTGATAGAGCGGGAGCTCTCTGGCACAGCAGAAAGGAAGAGCCAAGGGAAATTCTGCAGACGGGAAAGTGAAAAGGCGGGGGCTTCTAAAACGACAGTGAAGAGCAGCGCAGCTGCAGATAGGCAGGAAGGGCTGCTTGGGTCGACTTGGTGACGGGCTGCAACTGGATATGGAAGGCAGCCGTGTGAAGAAGGAGGGGCTCTGATTGATTGGCGTAGGCCTCCCTTGTGAAGAGGAACGAGTGGAAAAGAGAAGGTGAACCACCTTGTGAACGTGGCGCGGCTGGACATGCCTTCATGCGGCTGCAGCTTGGAATCGCCCCAACATTGTGAAGCTGTTACTTGATGCAGGAGCCATTAAGAATGCTGTTGATGAAAGAGGGAGGACACCTTTGCATGAGGCTGCGACAGTTGGGCATTCTAGGTGCTTGTGAGGCTGGTTCAAGGTGGGGCCGATTTCAATAGACAGTGCCAGGACGGCTGCACACCTCTACACATTGCTGCAGCTGCAGGTTTTGAAGAAATTGTACAGTTTCTTCTCAAAGAAGGTGCCGACATCAATGTCAGAAACCATGAAAAGAAGACACCCCATGATGTGGCACGTGAGAATGGGCACTCTGAGCTGCTGGATTCCATGCACCTACAGCATATGCTACAGAAAGCAGCGCGAAAAAATGACTTGAAAACAGTCCACGACTGTTTACTGTTAAGGGCTGTCCCGGGTTGATGTGGAAGTGCTGAGGGAATGCAAAGTGAATGCATAAGCCTTGAAGGCTCAGTATTGTGAATATGATGTGATGGTTCATAAAGCTGAGGTCCTATGTTTATGACATGTTATGATGATGTCAGCCTTGTCTTTGATATGAACTATGGTGCCAATGCTGGCCGTGAATCTTGGATGTATATACCTATGAGATGTTTTTTTGGGGTTTGATGTGTTGAGTTTTATGAATCAAGCTATGTTAATGCCAGTTTTTGGCTTGGATCATGAGGCTTTCGTTTGCTTTGACTACCCATGTATGGTTGAGTCTTAAATTTATGATGGTTCTAGCTTTTGCTGGTGATGCCCCTTGAAGTTCAACCACTTACTCTCACAGCCAGAAGCCTCGTGCTTTCCCAACGACACCGCCCACGTCACGACAACGTGTACCCACACACACTTACACTCAAATATCTCCCCCCCAAAAAAAACTACACACACTCATGCACATGTGCACACACACCAGCTGTTATTTTCCTCCATGACTTGCTCCATCAAATAAATATGCTTTTATTCCTTCATTTTACATTGTAGAGGGTTGCGTATACTATGGATGGTGTCCAAGCTGTGTGCAAGACTCTGGCCACCTTGTGGACTGTCTTATTTGCTATTGGCAAGCAGCCACCATGGCCTGGCGGATTGGGTGGCCAAGGCCAACAAGGCTGGTTGACAAATAGCCCATGCCCCTAGGCCTAGCCACCTTGCTATCCGAGCCACCCTAAGGTTGGCCGAGAGCATAGTCCCTTTTCTTGGGCCTCCTGGCCCTCTCTCTAGAGTGACCTCAAAGACCTCTCTATGTAAGAGAAAGGAGCCTTCACTCCCTTTCTGGGGTAGCCCAAAGGGCTGCCTCTTTTTCTACATGCAACGTACATGCTCCTAGAAATGTCGGGCATCTGGTTACCATCCAAACACTAAGGTCATTTGACATCATTCTAGAAGAAGACTCACAATACAGACTAGCACTCCTTCATATGCAAGACAATGCACACCTGACCTCGAATGCGTAGAGTGAAACCATGGCTAACTCGTCCCAAACTAGGCTCACATGGGGCCAGTTTCCACCCCAGGTCCTGCACCTTCTTGTTCAGATATGTCTACGTGGCATCCAAGTGCAGGATACACGTGACATCCCCTTCTCCTTAACTTGACGGATACTCAAATCCTCCCCCAAAA